>NW_028248179.1:0-88659 GCF_964263255.1 Lissotriton vulgaris
GATACATATAATAATATTTAAAAATTCACTGAATTGCGCCAATGTAATGTGTGGAGAAGTGTGGCTCAGTGGTTAGAGGCGGCAGACCCGGAGCTGGGATCGACCATGGACCAGGGTTTGATTCCCCGCCTCAGCGGGTCTCGGGCTCAAATTCCACGGCCTCGATAATTCTCGCTCCGGTGCCTACTCGACTCACGGGGTCTCACTCTGCAACTCTGGGCAATAGCTTGCTTAATCTCCACGACGGCCCCTCGCGGCGGGATGCCTGGCTTTCACCCTCTGGACACCCTGCCGGGGCCTCTAACAGGGGAATACCAGGACGGGTTCCCTAGGCAAGCGCCAGGATGCCCTTGGGTGACAGGTTGCGCTATATTAGTATACCTACATTTACATTTTTAACCCCTTCGATGCTGATGACGGAGCGGTTCCGTCATCAGCATCGGTTGGGCTGTGCTGATGACGGAACCGTTCCGTCATCAGTACAGCCCTGGGGGGGAGCGCTGGCGCTCCCCCCCTTGTGCAGGGATCTTCGTTGTTTTTCCTGGGGTGGCAGCGGAAGACCTTCCGCTGCCACCCCCCGGCCCCCCCACGCTTCCTGGTGACGTCAGCGCGCGCCGACGTCATCAGGAAGCGCTGGACGCGCTGGAAGCCATTTGTTTCCAGCGCGTCCAGCAAACAGGTGCGTTTTTGGTGCTCCGGTGGGGCGGGAGTGCCGATTTTCGGTGCCTTGAGGCATCGGGGGGGAGGAAACTGTGTTTCCTCTCCCCTGATGTCCCAATGCAGGGCATTCCTGGTGCACGATCGCGCACAGCGTCGCGATCGTGCACCAGGAATGCCCCACTAGACACCAGGGATTGTGTACAGGACAAGGGTCGCTTCCAATTTTGGAGGCAAATAATTTTTCAGACTTTTCTGCCCCCCCTGGGGCAGATCGGCCGTTTTTTTGGCCGATCTGCACCCAGAGGGGGCAGAAAAGCCCACTAGACACCAGGGATGTGTTTACATTGGTAAAGGAAGCGACCCCTTGGGGAAGGGTCGCTTCCTAGTGGGCTATATTTATTTTTTAGACTTTTCTGTCCCTCCTGGGGGCAGATCAGCCATTTTTTGGGCCGCATCTGGACCCAGGGGGGGCAGAAAAGCCCACTAGATACCAGGGAATAATTTATATTTATAAAGGAAGCGACCCCTTGGGCAAGGGTAGCTTCCTTAGGGGGATAAATGATTTTTCAGACTTTTCTGCCCCCCCTGGGGCAGATCGGCCGTTTTTTAGGCCAATCTGCACCCAGGGGGGGGCAGAAAAGCTCACTAGACATCAGGGATTTGTTTACATTTGCAAAGGAAGCGACCCCTTGGGGAAGGGTCGCTTCCTAGTGGGCCATATTTATTTTTTAGACTTTTCTGTCCCCCTGGGGGCAGATCAGCCGTTTTCTGGGCCGCATCTGGACCCAGGGGGGGCAGAAAAGCCCACTAGATACCAGGGATTTATTTATATCTATAAAGGAAGCGACCCCTTGGGCAAGGGTTGCTTCCTTAGGGGGATAAATTATTTTTCAGACTTTTCTGCCCCACCCTTGGGGCAGATCGGCCGTTTTTTTGGCCGATCTGCACCCAGGGGGGCAGAAAAGCCCACTAGTCAACAGGGATTTGTTTGTTTTTGAAAAGGAAGCGACCCCTTGGGGAAGGATCGCTTCCTAGTGACCCAAATTTTTTTTAGACTTTTCTGGAGGCAGATCGTCTTTGGGCCGCATCTGGACCCAGAGGGGGGCAGAAAAGCCCACTAGACACCAGGGATTGGATTATATTTATAAAGGAAACGACCCCTTGGGCAAGAGTCGCTTCCAGGGGGCATTATAAATATTGTAGACTGTTCTGCCCCCCCTGGGGGCAGATCGACTGTTTTTTTTTACCGTTTCTGGACCCAGGGGGGGATAGAAAAGCCCACTAGACTCCAGGGTTTTTTTTATAGGGAGCGACCCCTTGGCCAAGGGTTGCTTCCTTGGGCCCATTTGTTTTCAAAAGTATGTTCTGCCGTGTCTTTATTTGGCCTCTCTGCCCTCCGTAGGGTTGCTTTCACGGGGCCCACGTTTATAATGATTTATAATCTTCCCCCCTTGGGGACCGACACCCCATTTGTGACATACCCTGTGACATAGCCTGTTGTAATGTGTGTTGTTTTTGTTTCTTCTAATGTGTATTGTTTTTTTTCTCTTTAGAGTGTTGCAGTGTGCGGTTCCGTTACTGGTGGTTCTGTTGTTCTGCTGTTTCTGTAGTTGTATGTGTTTGGTAAGAGACCTCTTTTTTGTTCAATTGTACTGTAATTGTATTTTTTTGCAAAGTGTGTAGTAATACGAGTATGTTTGGTTTCTGATTGTTGTGATTGTAAAACATGTTTTGCATTTGTTTTTGATGTGTCCTTCTGTAGATGTAAGTTTTTTTTCTTCTTCTTTCTAGTGGGATATCGTTGCCTCTTTGCTGTGTCTTTGCAGAGTAGGTGCTGGTGAGTGTAGTTGCGTCTTGTAAGTGAATTGTATATATTTTCTAAATTAGTTTTTTTTTAAAAAGGCTTACATTTTTTATCTTACTTTGCGCAGTGTTGGGGTTGTTGAGTTGTTTGTGCAGACTCCTTTATTTGTAAGGATAATGGCTAGCCGCCGGATTACTGCTCAGCAAGTTGTTGGATTGCTTTTTGATTCTTCCTCTGACCATGGTCCAGAGTCTGACTCTGATTCTGATCCAAAGGTGGGAGGTGAAGATTCAGGTAGTGAGTTTTCTCTACACATGGCTTCATCTGATGATGAAGACACTCTGAGTGCTGATGAAGCTACTTTTGGTGTGGATGATGTGCCTGTGGTTGCGGAGGACATTGCTGCGCCTGTGGTTGCGGAGGACATTGTTGTGCCTGTGGTTGCGGAGGACATTCCTGTGCCAATAGTGCGACAAGAGACATCTGGGCTGCAGCCTGGGGCTGCTAGACTTCCAGTTGGTGCAGTGAGACGAGAGGCAGCTGGGCGGCAGCCTGCGGCTGCAAGACTTGACGTTGAAAGTTCTGACCTCTGGGTTGCACCAGGCATGGTGCAGCCGGCATTGCCTGAATTTACTGGTGTTCCAGGGTGTAGGGTGAACACTGAAAACTTTTTGCCTATTGATTTTTTCAAGTTGTTTATGGATGATGTGTTTTTGGCAGAGATTGTAGAGCAGACTAATTTGTATGCTGACATTTTTTTGAGGGTGAACAGTGCCAGCCTTAAGCCCCACGCTGGAGCTACCCGGTGGACTCCCACAAATTTGGAGGAGATGAAAAAGTTTTTGGGTTTAACTTTTTTCATGGGCTTGCTTAGGAAACCATCAATGGCTTCATATTGGTCTACTAGTCCCTTGATGGCAACAGCTATATTTTAACCCTGGGCAGAGTTCGCGGAGTGGGGCTTCGCGGAGCTACGCGAAGTGGGCGAGAAACTACGCCCACCTCCGCACTCCGCGTAGCCCCACTCCGCAAACACCACTGGCCGCCAGCCCCGCCACCCGCCTCCCTCCCGCCCTCCCTAAATACTTTCAAATAAAGGAATCAAATAATTTAAAAAGCACTTACCTTGCCGCCGCTGCCCGTCGCGTCCCCGGGGCTCGCTATCTTCCGTCTACCGTCTTCTTTACTAATGCGCATGCGCGGACGGCCGCGCATGCGCATTTTCTCGTGAAAATGCGCATGCGCGGCCGCCCGCGCATGCGCATTAGTAAAGCGGACGGAAGACGGAAGATAGCGAGCCCCGGGGACGCGGCGGGCAGCGGCGGCAAGGTAAGTGCTTTTTAAATTATTTGATTCCTTTATTTGAAAGTATTTAGGGAGGGCGGGAGGGAGGCGGGTGGCGGCCAGCTACGCTCCGTCTGCGGAGCGTGCGTAGTGCCGCCTGGCTCCGTCAGCTCCGCAAAATGCGGAGTAGGCGACACTACGCACACTCCGTGCACGGAGCATAGCTGGCCGCCCACCCCTACTATATTTCCGGCAGTCATGAGTCGTGATAGGTATTTGCTTCTGCTTCGGATGATGCATTTTGTTGACAATAGTCTTGCTTTGCCACGAGATCACCCTGATTGTGACCGTCTTTTCAAGATTCGGCCTGTCATTGATCATTTCGTCGATCGATTTTCTGAGATCTTTTATCCTGGGAAAGAAATTGCAGTGGACGAGTCTTTGCTGTTGTTCAAAGGCCGCTTGGTATTTCGGCAATACATTCCTAGTAAGAGGGCACGCTATGGAATCAAACTGTATATGCTGTGTGACAGTGAGACTGGATATGTCTCTAATTTCAGGGTGTACACTGGTAAGGAATACAGGATTAACCCCCCTGGTTGTCCGTCGACTTTTGGAGTGACTGAGAAAATTGTGTGGGAACTTGGTCGTGGATTTTTTAACAAAGGCCATCATTTGATTGTCGATAACTTCTACACTGGTGTGCGGTTGTTCAGGGAATTGGGCAAAGTGGACACTGTTGCTTGTGGCACAATCCGCTCAAACCGTAAAGGTTTCCCAAAATAACTTGTTTGTCGGAAGCTTGCTCGGGGACAGTGCAGTGCATTGCGTTGTGAGGAGCTTCTAGCTGTGAAGTTTTCAGACAGGAGAAATGTCTACATGTTGACTACAATACATGATGAAAGCACTGAACCGGTGACTGTTTGGGGTCAGGTTGCAGAAGTGCGCAAACCTGCATAATGCACTACAATAAGTACATGGGTGGTGTTGACAGAGTAGATCAGAGGTTGGAACCGTATGCTGCTCTTCGTAAGACTTACATTTGGTACAAGAAGTTGGCTGTCCATCTTTTCCACTTGGCAACCTTTAATGCTTTTGTTGTGTTCCAGAAATCTTGTCCCCAGTCAAAGATGTCTTTTGAAAAGTTTCAGGAGTCTGTAATAGGCAGCCTTGTTTTAGTGGAACACGCAAGTGTTCCTAGAGTTGGAGTGGTGGAGGATATTGCCAGATTGAAAGATCGCCACTTTCCTGATACAATTCCTCCTACAACCTCAAAAGACTTTCCCAGTCGGAGATGTAGAGTCTGTTGGCGAAGAGGTTTGCGGAAGGAGGTTCGTATGTACTGCCCTGACTGCCCTTCAAACCCCGGGCTGTGTGTACCTGCTTGTTTTAGATTGTACCACACGCACAAGAATTTTTGGGAGTATCAATGAGTGGTAAAGTGAACTGGTTGGTCTTATTGTTCAGTTTCAAAGTTTGCATTTGTGTAGTCTTTTTAGTTTAGTTGTTGAGTTAGTAGATTTGTATCAATTTGCAATTTGTTTTTGTTTTTCTTTTATTTAAAAAAAAAACTAAAGTATGATGTTGGTTTGCGTGTAGTGTCCATTGTCTGACGGTGTGCATGGTTTGGCGCTTGGCTGCCGGTGTCTGTGGACTGGTGCTTGTCTGGCGGTGTCTGTGGACTGGTGCTTGGCTGGCGGTGTGCGTGGTCTGGTGTTTTGTTGGCCGTGTGCGTGCTCTTGCGCTTGCCTGGTGTTGTGTTTGGATTTGTCCTTGGCTGGTGGTGTGCGTGGAGTGGCGCTTGGCTGGTGGTGTGTGTGGAGTGGCACTTGGCTGGTGGTGTGCGTGGAGTGATACTTGTCTGTCTGTGCATGAAGTGGTGCTTGGCTGGCGGTGTGTGTGGAGTTGCGCTTGGCTGGTGGTGTGTGTGGAGTGGCGCTTGGCTGGTGGTGTGTGTGGAGTGGCGCTTGGCTGGTGGTGTGCATGGAGTGCTACTTGGTTGTCTGTGCACAGAGTGGTGCTTGCCTGGCGGTGTTTGTGGAGTGGCGCTTGGCTTGCGGTGTGGGTGGAGTGGTGCTTGGCTGGTGGTGTGTGTGGAGTGGTACTTGGCTGTCGGTGTGCGCTGAGTGGTGTTTGGCTGGCGGTGTGCATGGTCCGGTGCTTGGATGGTGGTGCGCGTGGAGTGGCGCTTGGCAGGCGGTGTGTGTGGAGTGGTACTTGGCTGTCTGTGCATGGAGTGGTGCTTGGCTGGCGTTGTGTGTGGAGTGCCGCTTGGCTTGCAGTGTGCGTGGAGTGTTTCTTGGCTGGTGGTGTGTGTGAAGTGGTACTTGGCTGTCGGTGTGCGCTGAGTGGTGTTTGGCTAGTGGTGTGCATGATCTGGTGCTTGGATAGTGGTGTCGGTGGACTGGCGCTCGGCTGGCGGTGTGTGAGTAGTTACTTTCTGTTGGTCACTACACACACTGCTAGGTGAGTGACACTCAACGCAGTCCATCATTTTGTGTTGTTGCAATGTCAGAAATGTGGGCGTGTGAAAGTGATGGGCCCTTGAATGGCGCTGACTGCTGGTGTGAGTGTTGAAATGTGATGGGTCCGCGGCTGGCGGTGTGAATGTTTTGTATGTGTCACACGTATGAAAGGTGTATGAATGGCCTGTAAAGAGGTTGGTGCCTTGACGTGGTTTTACAGCTCACGAGCTGTGAGTCAGTGGTTCAGTTTATCATACTTTCAATTATACGCAGTGTATTTCATTTTTGTGAAATTACTTGCGAATACAATTGTATGTACTGAATCATTACTCACCCTCGTGCCAAATCCAACCAGAATGTGTGTATGCTTGCGGATTAGATGGCTGTGCAGTAATGTTTGTCTTTTATCTCTTTCTGAAGTAGGGTGTACCTTGTCCCTTATTGTGATTGTTGTAATGTGTTGCTGTTCTTTCCGGATGGTGTCAATGGTCTGGTTTGTATCAGGTATGAAAGGTGCGTGAATGGCCTGTAAAACGGTTGGTGCCTTGTCACTGGTTCGGTTTTTATGCATTTATTTATTGACAGAGCATTTCATTTTTTGAAATATCTTGTTAATAAAATTTTATGTACTGAACCATCACTCGCCCTCGTGCCAAATCCAACCTGTATGTGTGTGTCTTTGAGGAATAGTTAGCCGTGCCTTGAATGTTTGACTTTTGAGTAACTCTGTTACGGTGTACATTATAGCTATAAATAACTTACTAAATTTAGTTATTATTGTTAAACCATGGAAGTATATGGTCATGTCTTTCTGGTGAATTCTATTGTTGATTTTTATTCAGAATCTCCTGCAAACTTGAAACTTGAAATTGTCTGTCACAATTTCCTTGAATCACACGCTCTCAAATTGAAAACTTAATCCTCCACCGTGATGCCACGCTCTCCCATGCACAAAAGTGTGAAAAAACTGATTTTTTTAGCTAAAATTGAGGTTTGCAAGGGATTCTGGGTAAAGGAACGTTGGAGGATCCACGCAAGCCATACCTCCTTGGAAGCCCCCGGGTGTCTACTTTTCAGAAATGTGTGGGTTTGGTAGGTTTCCCTAGATGGCCGTCTGGCACGGGGCCAAAAACCCAGGTAAACCTTCTTGCAAAAGCTGGTGGTATTGAATGTCAATACCGCCAGCTTTTGCAAGAGGGGTAACCTGGGTTTTTGGCCCCGTGCTAGACGGCCATCTAGGGAAACCTACCAAACCCATACATTTCTGAAAAGTAGACACCCGGGGGCTTCCAAGGACGTATGGCTTGCATGGATCCTCCAACGTTCCTTTACCCAGAATCCCTTGCAAACCTCAATTTTTGCTGGAAAAATTAGTTTTTTCAGACTTTTTATGTGTGGGAAAGCGTGGCGTCACTGGGCTCACACAAATTTCCTCCCACCCAGCGTTCCCCCAGGTCTCCCAATAAAAATGGTACCTCACTTGCGTGGGTAGGCATAGTGGCTGCAACAGGAAACGGTCCAAATCGTACGGTGGAGAAATTACAATAACCAATAGCAACATTACCTTCTTTTTTGGGGGGTAGGATTGAGTTTTTGGACCAGGGCTCGGCAGGCATCTTTGAAAACTACCAAACCCAAACAGTTCTGAAAACTAGACACCCGGGGGAGTCCAGGGAGGTATGGCATGCGTGGGTCCCCCAATGTTTTCCTACCCAGAAATCCCTGCAAACCATAAATTTAGGTTAAAAAAACAGTTTTCCATACATTTTTGCGTGGGATCTCCGTGTCGGCACAAATGTCCTACCACCCAGCGTTCCCCTTGTTCTCCCGAGTAAAATGATACCTCACTTGTGTGGGTGGGCCAAAGGCCTGTGTCTAAGGCAGGGGGGCTTAATTTGTAAAACTTAAATACTATTTTTTCAAAATTCATTTTCGGACTGTTCTGCTTTGGGGCACCCACACCAGTGAGGTATCCTTTTACTCGGGAGAACAAGGTGAACGCTGAGTGGTAGGACATTTTTGCCCGCACGGAGATCCCACGCAAAAAAGTTTGGAAAAGTGATATTTTTACCTAATTTTAAGGTTTGCAAGGAGTTCTGGGTAGGAAAACATTGGGGGACCTACGCATGCCATACCTCCCTGGACTCCCCCGGGTGTCTACTTTTCAGAACTGTTTGGGTTTGGTACTTTCCAAAGAATACCACCGAGCCCCGGGCCAAAAACTCAGGTGCCCCCCCCCCAAAAAATCAAAGTTGTTTTGCAATTGGGTATTGTAAATTCACCACCGTACAATTTGAACCGTTTCATGTTGCAGCCACTATGCCTACCCACGCAAGTGAGGTACCATTTTTATCAGGAGACCTGGGGGAACGCTGGGTGGAAGGAAATTTGTGTGAGCCCAGTGATGCCACGCTTTCCCATGCAAAAAAGTGTGAAAAAAACTGATTTTCTTTAGCTAAAATTGAGGTTTGCAAGGGATTCTGGGTAAAGGAACATTGGAGGATCCACGCAAGCCATACCTCCTTGGAAGCCCCCGGGTGTCTACTTTTCAGAAATGTGTGGGTTTGGTAGGTTTCCCCAGATGGCCGTCTAGCACGGGGCCAAAAACCCAGGTAACCCCTCTTGCAAAAGCTGGTGGTATTGAATGTCAATACCGCCAGCTTTTGCAAGAGGGGTTACCTGGGATTTTGGCCCCGTGCTAGACGGCCATCTAGGGAAACCTACCAAACCCGTACATTTCTGAAAAGTAGACACCCGGGGGCTTCCAAGGAGGTAGGGCTTGCATGAATCCTCCAACGTTCCTTTACCCAGAATCCCTTGCAAACCTCAATTTTTGCTGGAAAAATCAGTTTTTTCACACTTTTTATGTGTGGGAAAGCGTGGCGTCACTGGGCTCACACAAATTTCCTCCCACCCAGCGTTCCCCCAGGTCTCCCGATAAAAATGGTACCTCACTTGCGTGGGTAGGCATAGTGGCTGCAACAGGAAACGGACCAAATCATACGGTAGAGAAATTACAATAACCAATAGCAACATTACCTTCTTTTTTGGGGGGTAGGATTGAGTGTTTGGACCGGGGCTCGGCGGGCATCTTTGGAAACTACCAAACCCAAACAGTTCTGAAAACTAGACACCCGGGGGAGTCCAGGGAGGTATGGCATGCGTGGGTCCCCCAATGTTTTCCTACCCAGAAATCCCTGCAAACCATAAATTTAGGTTAAAAAACAGTTTTCCATACATTTTTGCGTGGGATCTCCGTGTCGGCACAAATATCCTACCACCCAGCGTTCCCCTTGTTCTCCCGAGTAAAATGATACCTCACTTGTGTGGGTGGGCCAAAGGCCTGTGTCTAAGGCAGGGGGGCTTAATTTGTAAAACTTAAATACTACTTTTTCAAAATTCATTTTTGAACAGTTCTGCTTTGGAGCACCCACACAAGTGAGGTATCCTTTTACTCGGGAGAACAAGGTGAACGCTGGGTGGTAGGACATTTTTGCCAGCACGGAGATCCCACGCAAAAAAGTTTGGAAAATTGATATTTTTACCTAATTTTAAGGTTTGCAAGGAGTTCTGGGTAGGAAAACATTGGGGGACCTACGCATGCCATACCTCCCTGGACTCCCCCAGGTGTCTACTTTTCAGAACTGTTTGGGTTTGGTACTTTCCAAAGAATACAACCGAGCCCCGGGCAAAAAACTCAGGTGCCCCCCCCCCCAAAAATCAAGGTTGTTTTGCAATTGGGTATTGTAAATTCACCACCGTACAATTTGAACCGTTTCCTGTTGCAGCCACTATGCCTACCCACGCAAGTGAGGTACCATTTTTATCGGGAGACCGGGGGGAACGCTGGGTGGATGGAAATTTGTTGCTCCACGCAGATTCCAGAACTTTCCACCACAGAAATGTGAGGAAAATGTGTTTTTTTTGGGTCAAAATCTTAGATTTGCAAGGGATTCTGGGAAACAAAACCTGAGGGTAGGCAGAGGAGTCACCCCATCCTGAATTCCCCTGCGTGTCTAGTTTAATAAAATGTATAGGTTTGCTAGGTTTCCTTAGGTGCTGGCAGTGCTAGGGCGTAAAAACAAAAGGTAGTCTTTTTGTCCAAAAAGTGCAAGATTTCAGTGGGAAACTGAGATGCGACCATGTTGCGTTTTGCGCTGTTTCATGTCGCAGCCACTATGCCTACCCACGCAAGTGAGGTACCATTTGTTTTGGGAGACCTGGGGGAACGCTGGGTGGGTGGAAATTAGTTGATCCACGCAGATTCCAGAACTTTCCACCACAGAAATGTCAGGAAAATGTGTTTTTTGTCAAAATCTTAGCTTTGCAAGGGAATCTGGGTAACAAAACCTGGGGGTAGGCAGACGAGTCACCCCATGCTAAATTCCCCTGGGTGTCTAGTTTTCAAAAATGTATAGGTTTGCTGGGTTTCCCTAGGTGCTGGCAGAGCTAGGGCGCAAAAACAAAAGGTAGTCTCTTTGTCCAAAAAGCGCAAAATTTCACTGGGAAATTGAGGTGCGACCACGTTGCGTTTTGCGCTGTTTCATGTCGCAGCCACTATGCCTACCCATGCAAGTGAGGTACCATTTTTTTGGGGAGACCTGGGGGAACGCTGGGTGGGTGGAAATTTGTTGATCCACGCAGATTCCAGAACTTTCCACCACAGAAATGTCAGGAAAATGTGTTCTTTTGTCAAAATCTTAGCTTTGCAAGGGAATCTGGGTAACAAAACCTAGGGGTAGGCAGACGAGTCACCCCATGCTGAATTCCCCTGGGTGTCTAGTTTTCAAAAATGTATAGGTTTGCTGGGTTTCCCTAGGTGCTGGCAGAGCTAGGGCGCAAAAACAAAAGGTAGTCTCTTTGTCCAAAAAGCGCAAAATTTCACTGGGAAATTGAGGTGCGACCACGTTGCGTTTTGCTCTGTTTCATGTCGCAGCCACTATGCCTACCCACGCAAGTGAGATACCATTTTTTTTGGGAGACCTGGGGGAACGCTGGGTGGATGGAAATTAGTTGATCCACGCAGATTCCAGAACTTTCCACCACAGAAATGTCAGGAAAATGTGTTTTTTTGTCAAAATCTTAGCTTTGCAAAGGAATCTGGGTAACAAAACCTGGGGGTAGGCAGACGAGTCACCCCATGCTAAATTTCCCTGGGTGTCTAGTTTTCAAAAATGTATAGGTTTGCTGGGTTTCCCTAGGTGCTGGCAGAGCTAGGGCGCAAAAACAAAAGGTAGTCTCTTTGTCCAAAAAGCGCAAAATTTCACTGGGAAATTGAGGTGCGACTACGTTGCATTTTGCGCTGTTTCATGTCGCAGCCACTATGCCTACCCACGCAAAGGAGGTACCATTTTTTTTGGGAGACCTGGGGGAACGCTGGGTGGGTGGAAATTTGTTGATCCACGCAGATTCCAGAACTTTCCACCACAGAAATGTCAGGAAAATGTGTTTTTTTTGTCAAAATCTTAGCTTTGCAAGGGATTCTGGGTAACAAACCCTGGGGGTAGGCAGACGAGTCACCCCATCCTGAATTTCCCTGGGTGTCTAGTTTTCAAAAATGTATAGGTTTGCTGGGTTTCCCTAGGTGCTGGCAGAGCTAGGGCGCAAAAACAAAAGGTAGTCTCTTTGTCCAAAAAGCGCAAAATTTCACTGGGAAATTGAGGTGCGACCACGTTGCGTTTTGCGCTGTTTCATGTCGCAGCCACTATGCCTACCCACGCAAGTGAGGTACCATTTTTTTCGGGAGACCTGGGGGAACGCTGGGTGGGTGGAAATTTGTTGATCCACGCAGATTCCAGAACTTTCCACCACAGAAATGTCAGGAAAATGTGTTTTTTTGTCAAAATCTTAGATTTGCAAGGGATTCTGGGTAACAAAACCTGAGGGTAGGCAGAGGAGTCACCCCATCCTGATTTCCCCTGGGTGTCTAGTTTTCAAAAATGTATAGGTTTGCTAGGTTTCTCTAGGTGCTGGCAGAGCTAGGGCGCAAAAACAGAATGTAGTCTTTTTGTCGAAAAAGTGCAAGATTTCACTAGGAAATTGAGGTGCGACCATGTTGCGTTTTGCGCTGTTTCATGTAGCAGCCACTATGCCTACCCACGCAAGTGAGGTACAATTTTTTTCGGGAGACCTGGAGGAATGCTGGGTGGGTGGAAATTTGTTGATCCACACAGATTCCAGAACTTTCCCCCACAGAAATGTGAGGAAAATGTGTTTTTTTTTGTCAAAATCTTAGATTTGCAAGGGATTCTGGGAAAAAAACCTGAGGGTAGGCAGAGGAGTCACCCCATCCTGAATTCCCCTGCGTGTCTAGTTTTAAAAAATGTATAGGTTTGCTAGGTTTCCTTAGGTGCTGGCAGAGCTAGGGCGTAAAAACAAAAGGTAGTCTTTTTGTCCAAAAAGTGCAAGATTTCACTGGGAAATTGAGGTGCAACCATGTTGCGTTTTGCGCTGTTTCATGTCGCAGCCACTATGCCTACCCACGCAAGTGAGGTACCATTTTTATTGGGAGACCTGGGGGAAGGCTGGGTGGGTGGAAATTTGTTGCTCCACACAGATTCCAGAACTTTCCACCACAGAAATGTGAGGAAAATTTGTTTTTTTTGTCAAAATCTTAGCTTTGCAAGGGATTCTGGGTAACAAAACCTGAGGGTAGGCAGAGGAGTCACCCCATCCTGAATTTCCCTGTGTGTCTAGTTTTCAAAAATGTATAGGTTTGCTAGTTTTCCCTAGGTGCTGGCAGAGCTAGGGCGCAAAAACAAAAGGTAGTCTTTTTGTCCAAAAAGTGCAAGATTTCACTGGGAAATTGAGGTGTGACCATGTTGCGTTTTGCGCTGTTTCATGTCGCAGCCACTATGCCTACCCACGCAAGTGAGGTACCATTTTTTTTGGGAGACCTGGGGGAACGCTGGGTGGGTGGAAATTAGTTGATCCACGCAGATTCCAGAACTTTCCACCACAGAAATATCAGGAAAATTTGTTTTTTTTGTCAAAATCTTAGCTTTGTAAGGGAATCTGGGTAACAAAACCTGGGGGTAGGCAGACGAGTCACCCCATCCTGAATTCCCCTGGGTGTCTAGTTTTCAAAAATGTATAGGTTTGCTGGGTTTCCCTAGGTGCTGGCAGAGCTAGGGCGCAAAAACAAAAGGTAGTCTCTTTGTCCAAAAAGCGCAAAATTTCACTGGGAAATTGAGGTGCGACCACGTTGCGTTTTGTGCTGTTTCATGTCGCAGCCACTTTGCCTACCCACGCAAGTGAGGTACCATTTTTTTCGGGAGACCTGGGGGAACGCTGGGTGGGTGGAAATTTGTTGATCCACGCAGATTCCAGAACTTTCCACCACAGAAATATCAGGAAAATGTGTTTTTTTTGTCAAAGTCCTAGCTTTGCAAGGGATTCTGGGTAACAAAACCTGGGGGTAGGCAGACGAGTCACCCCATCCTGAATTCCCCTGGGTGTCTAGTTTTCACAAATGTATAGGTTTGCTAGGTTTCTCTAGGTGCTGGCAGAGCTAGGGCGCAAAAACAAAATGTAGTCTTTTTGTCCAAAAAGTGCAAGATTTTACTGGGAAATTGAGGTGCGACCATGTTGCGTTTTGCGCTGTTTCATGTCGCAGCCACTATGCCTACCCATGCAAGTGAGGTACCATTGTTTTTGGGAGACCTGGGGGAACGCTGGGTGGGTGGAAATTAGTTGATCCACGCAGATTCCAGAACTTTCCACCACAGAAATGTCAGGAAAATGTGTTTTTTTTGTCACAATCTTAGCTTTGCAAGGGAATCTGGGTAACAAAACCGGGGGGTAGGCAGACGAGTCACCCCATGCTAAATTCCCCTGGGTGTCTAGTTTTCAAAAATGTATAGGTTTGCAGGGTTTCCCTAGGTGCTGGCAGAGCTAGGGCGCAAAAACAAAAGGTAGTCTCTTTGTCCAAAAAGCGCAAAATTTCACTGGGAAATTGAGGTGCGACCATGTTGCGTTTTGCGCTGTTTCATGTCGCAGCTACTATGCCTACCCATGCAAGTGAGGTACCATTTTTTTTGGGAGACCTGGGGGAACGCTGGGTGGGTGGAAATTTGTTGATCCACGCAGATTCCAGAACTTTCCACCACAGAAATGTCAGGAAAATGTGTTTTTTTGTCAAAATCTTAGCTTTGCAAGGGATTCTGGGTAACAAAACCTGGGTGTAGGCAGACGAGTCACCCCATCCTGAATTTCCCTGGGTGTCTAGTTTTCAAAAATGTATAGGTTTGCTAGGTTTCTTTAGGTGCTGGCAGAGCTAGGGCGCAAAAACAAAAGGTAGTCTCTTTGTCCAAAAAGCGCAAAATTTCACTGGGAAATTGAGGTGCGACCACGTTGCGTTTTGCGCTGTTTCATGTCGCAGCCACTATGCCTACCCATGCAAGTGAGGTACCATTTTTTTGGGGAGACCTGGGGGAACGCTGGGTGGGTGGAAATTTGTTGATCCACGCAGATTCCAGAACTTTCCACCACAGAAATGTCAGGAAAATGTGTTCTTTTGTCAAAATCTTAGCTTTGCAAGGGAATCTGGGTAACAAAACCTAGGGGTAGGCAGACGAGTCACCCCATGCTGAATTCCCCTGGGTGTCTAGTTTTCAAAAATGTATAGGTTTGCTGGGTTTCCCTAGGTGCTGGCAGAGCTAGGGCGCAAAAACAAAAGGTAGTCTCTTTGTCCAAAAAGCGCAAAATTTCACTGGGAAATTGAGGTGCGACCACGTTGCGTTTTGCTCTGTTTCATGTCGCAGCCACTATGCCTACCCACGCAAGTGAGATACCATTTTTTTTGGGAGACCTGGGGGAACGCTGGGTGGATGGAAATTAGTTGATCCACGCAGATTCCAGAACTTTCCACCACAGAAATGTCAGGAAAATGTGTTTTTTTGTCAAAATCTTAGCTTTGCAAAGGAATCTGGGTAACAAAACCTGGGGGTAGGCAGACGAGTCACCCCATGCTAAATTTCCCTGGGTGTCTAGTTTTCAAAAATGTATAGGTTTGCTGGGTTTCCCTAGGTGCTGGCAGAGCTAGGGCGCAAAAACAAAAGGTAGTCTCTTTGTCCAAAAAGCGCAAAATTTCACTGGGAAATTGAGGTGCGACTACGTTGCATTTTGCGCTGTTTCATGTCGCAGCCACTATGCCTACCCACGCAAAGGAGGTACCATTTTTTTTGGGAGACCTGGGGGAACGCTGGGTGGGTGGAAATTTGTTGATCCACGCAGATTCCAGAACTTTCCACCACAGAAATGTCAGGAAAATGTGGTTTTTTTGTCAAAATCTTAGCTTTGCAAGGGATTCTGGGTAACAAACCCTGGGGGTAGGCAGACGAGTCACCCCATCCTGAATTTCCCTGGGTGTCTAGTTTTCAAAAATGTATAGGTTTGCTGGGTTTCCCTAGGTGCTGGCAGAGCTAGGGCGCAAAAACAAAAGGTAGTCTCTTTGTCCAAAAAGCGCAAAATTTCACTGGGAAATTGAGGTGCGACCACGTTGCGTTTTGCGCTGTTTCATGTCGCAGCCACTATGCCTACCCACGCAAGTGAGGTACCATTTTTTTCGGGAGACCTGGGGGAACGCTGGGTGGGTGGAAATTTGTTGATCCACGCAGATTCCAGAACTTTCCACCACAGAAATGTCAGGAAAATGTGTTTTTTTGTCAAAATCTTAGATTTGCAAGGGATTCTGGGTAACAAAACCTGAGGGTAGGCAGAGGAGTCACCCCATCCTGATTTCCCCTGGGTGTCTAGTTTTCAAAAATGTATAGGTTTGCTAGGTTTCTCTAGGTGCTGGCAGAGCTAGGGCGCAAAAACAGAATGTAGTCTTTTTGTCGAAAAAGTGCAAGATTTCACTAGGAAATTGAGGTGCGACCATGTTGCGTTTTGCGCTGTTTCATGTAGCAGCCACTATGCCTACCCACGCAAGTGAGGTACAATTTTTTTCGGGAGACCTGGAGGAATGCTGGGTGGGTGGAAATTTGTTGATCCACACAGATTCCAGAACTTTCCCCCACAGAAATGTGAGGAAAATGTGTTTTTTTTGTCAAAATCTTAGATTTGCAAGGGATTCTGGGAAACAAAACCTGAGGGTAGGCAGAGGAGTCACCCCATCCTGAATTCCCCTGCGTGTCTAGTTTTAAAAAATGTATAGGTTTGCTAGGTTTCCTTAGGTGCTGGCAGAGCTAGGGCGTAAAAACAAAAGGTAGTCTTTTTGTCCAAAAAGTGCAAGATTTCACTGGGAAATTGAGGTGCAACCATGTTGCGTTTTGCGCTGTTTCATGTCGCAGCCACTATGCCTACCCACGCAAGTGAGGTACCATTTTTATTGGGAGACCTGGGGGAAGGCTGGGTGGGTGGAAATTTGTTGCTCCACACAGATTCCAGAACTTTCCACCACAGAAATGTGAGGAAAATTTGTTTTTTTTGTCAAAATCTTAGCTTTGCAAGGGATTCTGGGTAACAAAACCTGAGGGTAGGCAGAGGAGTCACCCCATCCTGAATTTCCCTGTGTGTCTAGTTTTCAAAAATGTATAGGTTTGCTAGTTTTCCCTAGGTGCTGGCAGAGCTAGGGCGCAAAAACAAAAGGTAGTCTTTTTGTCCAAAAAGTGCAAGATTTCACTGGGAAATTGAGGTGTGACCATGTTGCGTTTTGCGCTGTTTCATGTCGCAGCCACTATGCCTACCCACGCAAGTGAGGTACCATTTTTTTTGGGAGACCTGGGGGAACGCTGGGTGGGTGGAAATTAGTTGATCCACGCAGATTCCAGAACTTTCCACCACAGAAATATCAGGAAAATGTGTTTTTTTTGTCAAAATCTTAGCTTTGTAAGGGAATCTGGGTAACAAAACCTGGGGGTAGGCAGACGAGTCACCCCATCCTGAATTCCCCTGGGTGTCTAGTTTTCAAAAATGTATAGGTTTGCTGGGTTTCCCTAGGTGCTGGCAGAGCTAGGGCGCAAAAACAAAAGGTAGTCTCTTTGTCCAAAAAGCGCAAAATTTCACTGGGAAATTGAGGTGCGACCACGTTGCGTTTTGTGCTGTTTCATGTCGCAGCCACTTTGCCTACCCACGCAAGTGAGGTACCATTTTTTTCGGGAGACCTGGGGGAACGCTGGGTGGGTGGAAATTTGTTGATCCACGCAGATTCCAGAACTTTCCACCACAGAAATATCAGGAAAATGTGTTTTTTTTGTCAAAGTCCTAGCTTTGCAAGGGATTCTGGGTAACAAAACCTGGGGGTAGGCAGACGAGTCACCCCATCCTGAATTCCCCTGGGTGTCTAGTTTTCACAAATGTATAGGTTTGCTAGGTTTCTCTAGGTGCTGGCAGAGCTAGGGCGCAAAAACAAAATGTAGTCTTTTTGTCCAAAAAGTGCAAGATTTTACTGGGAAATTGAGGTGCGACCATGTTGCGTTTTGCGCTGTTTCATGTCGCAGCCACTATGCCTACCCATGCAAGTGAGGTACCATTGTTTTTGGGAGACCTGGGGGAACGCTGGGTGGGTGGAAATTAGTTGATCCACGCAGATTCCAGAACTTTCCACCACAGAAATGTCAGGAAAATGTGTTTTTTTTGTCACAATCTTAGCTTTGCAAGGGAATCTGGGTAACAAAACCGGGGGGTAGGCAGACGAGTCACCCCATGCTAAATTCCCCTGGGTGTCTAGTTTTCAAAAATGTATAGGTTTGCAGGGTTTCCCTAGGTGCTGGCAGAGCTAGGGCGCAAAAACAAAAGGTAGTCTCTTTGTCCAAAAAGCGCAAAATTTCACTGGGAAATTGAGGTGCGACCATGTTGCGTTTTGCGCTGTTTCATGTCGCAGCTACTATGCCTACCCATGCAAGTGAGGTACCATTTTTTTTGGGAGACCTGGGGGAACGCTGGGTGGGTGGAAATTTGTTGATCCACGCAGATTCCAGAACTTTCCACCACAGAAATGTCAGGAAAATGTGTTTTTTTGTCAAAATCTTAGCTTTGCAAGGGATTCTGGGTAACAAAACCTGGGTGTAGGCAGACGAGTCACCCCATCCTGAATTTCCCTGGGTGTCTAGTTTTCAAAAATGTATAGGTTTGCTAGGTTTCTTTAGGTGCTGGCAGAGCTAGGGCGCAAAAACAAAAGGTAGTCTCTTTGTCCAAAAACGCGCAAAATTTCACTGGGAAATTGAGGAACGACCGCGTTGCGTTTTGCGCTGTTTCATGTAGCAGCCACTATGCCTACCCACGCAAGTGAGGTACCATTTTTTTCGGGAGACCTGGGGGAATGCTGGGTGGGTGGAAATTTGTTGATCCACACAGATTCCAGAACTTTCCCCCACAGAAATGTAAGGAAAATGTGGTTTTTTTGTAGAAATCTTAGATTTGCAAGGGATTCTGGGAAACAAAACCTGAGGGTAAGCAGAGGAGTCACCCCATCCTGAATTCCCCTGCGTGTCTAGTTTTAAAAAATGTATAGGTTTGCTAGGTTTCTATAGGTGCTGGCACAGAGCTAGAGCGCAAAAACAAAATGTAGTCTTTTTGTCCAAAAAGTGCAAGATTTTACTGGGAAATTGAGGTGCGACCATGTTGCGTTTTGCGCTGTTTCATGTCGCAGCAACTATGCCTACCCACGCAAGTGAGGTACCATTTTTTTTGGGAGACCTGGGGGAACGCTGGGTCGGTGGAAATTAGTTGATCCACGCAGATTCCAGAACTTTCCACCACAGAAATATCAGGAAAATGTGTTTTTTTGTCAAAATCTTAGCTTTGCAAGGGAATCTGGGTAACAAAACCTGGGGGTAGGCAGACCAGTCACCCCATCCTGAATTCCCCTGGGTGTCTAGTTTTTAAAAATGTATAGGTTTGCTGGGTTTCCCTAGGTGCTGGCAGAGCTAGGGCGCAAAAATAAAATTTAGTCTTTTAGTCCAAAAAGTGCAAGATTTCACTGGGAAATTGAGGTGCAACCATGTTGCGTTTTGCGCTGTTTATGTCGCAGCCACTATGCCTACCCACGCAAGTGAGGTACCATTTTTTTTGGGAGACCTGGGGGAACGCTGGGTGGGTGGAAATTAGTTGATCCACGCAGATTCCAGAACTTTCCACCACAGAAATGTCAGGAAAATGTGTTTTTTTTGTCAAAATCTTAGCTTTGCAAGGGAATCTGGGTAACAAAACCTGGGGGTAGGCAGACGAGTCACCCCATGCTAAATTCCCCTGGGTGTCTAGTTTCAAAAATTGTATAGGTTTGCTGGGTTTCCCTAGGTGCTGGCAGAGCTAGGACGCAAAAACAAAAGGTAGTCTCTTTGTCCAAAAAGCGCAAAATTTCACTGGGAAATTGAGGTGCGACCACGTTGCGTTTTGCGCTGTTTCATGTCGCAGCCACTATGCCTACCCACGCAAGTGAGGTACCATTTTTTTCGGGAGACCTGGGGGAACGCTGGGTGGGTGGAAATGTGTTGATCCACACAGATTCCAGAACTTTCCACCACAGAAATGTCAGGAAAATGTGTTTTTTTTGTCAAAATCTTAGCTTTGCAAGGGATTCTGGGTAACAAACCCTGGGGGTAGGCAGACGAGTCACCCCATCCTGAATTTCCCTGGGTGTCTAGTTTTCAAAAATGTATAGGTTTGCTGGGTTTCCCTAGGTGCTGGCAGAGCTAGGGCGCAAAAACAAAAGGTAGTCTCTTTGTCCAAAAAGCGCAAAATTTCACTGGGAAATTGAGGTGCGACCACGTTGCGGTTTGCGCTGTTTCATGTCGCAGCCACTATGCCTACCCACGCAAGTGAGGTACCATTTTTTTCGGGAGACCTGGGGGAACGCTGGGTGGGTGGAAATTTGTTGATCCACGCAGATTCCAGAACTTTCCACCACAGAAATGTCAGGAAAATTTGTTTTTTTTGTCAAAATCTTAGATTTGCAAGGGATTCTGGGTAACAAAACCTGAGGGTAGGCAGAGGAGTCACCCCATCCTGATTTCCCCTGGGTGTCTAGTTTTCAAAAATGTATAGGTTTGCTAGGTTTCTCTAGGTGCTGGCAGAGCTAGGGCGCAAAAACAGAATGTAGTCTTTTTGTCGAAAAAGTGCAAGATTTCACTAGGAAATTGAGGTGCGACCATGTTGCGTTTTGCGCTGTTTCATGTAGCAGCCACTATGCCTACCCACGCAAGTGAGGTACCATTTTTTTCGGGAGACCTGGAGGAATGCTGGGTGGGTGGAAATTTGTTGATCCACACAGATTCCAGAACTTTCCCCCACAGAAATGTGAGGAAAATGTGTTTTTTTTTGTCAAAATCTTAGATTTGCAAGGGATTCTGGGAAACAAAACCTGAGGGTAGGCAGAGGAGTCACCCCATCCTGAATTCCCCTGCGTGTCTAGTTTTAAAAAATGTATAGGTTTGCTAGGTTTCCTTAGGTGCTGGCAGAGCTAGGGCGTAAAAACAAAAGGTAGTCTTTTTGTCCAAAAAGTGCAAGATTTCACTGGGAAATTGAGGTGCGACCATGTTGCGTTTTGCGCTGTTTCATGTCGCAGCCACTATGCCTACCCACGCAAGTGAGGTACCATTTTTATTGGGAGACCTGGGGGAAGGCTGGGTGGGTGGAAATTTGTTGATCCACACAGATTCCAGAACTTTCCACCACAGAAATGTGAGGAAAATTTGTTTTTTTTGTCAAAATCTTAGCTTTGCAAGGGATTCTGGGTAACAAAACCTGAGGGTAGGCAGAGGAGTCACCCCATCCTGAATTTCCCTGTGTGTCTAGTTTTCAAAAATGTATAGGTTTGCTAGTTTTCCCTAGGTGCTGGCAGAGCTAGGGCGCAAAAACAAAAGGTAGTCTTTTTGTCCAAAAAGTGCAAGATTTCACTGGGAAATTGAGGTGTGACCATGTTGCGTTTTGCGCTGTTTCATGTCGCAGCCACTATGCCTACCCACGCAAGTGAGGTACCATTTTTTTTGGGAGACCTGGGGGAACGCTGGGTGGGTGGAAATTAGTTGATCCACGCAGATTCCAGAACTTTCCACCACAGAAATATCAGGAAAATGTGTTTTTTTTGTCAAAGTCCTAGCTTTGCAAGGGATTCTGGGTAACAAAACCTGGGGGTAGGCAGACGAGTCACCCCATCCTGAATTCCCCTGGGTGTCTAGTTTTCACAAATGTATAGGTTTGCTAGGTTTCTCTAGGTGCTGGCAGAGCTAGGGCGCAAAAACAAAATGTAGTCTTTTTGTCCAAAAAAGTGCAAGATTTTACTGGGAAATTGAGGTGCGACCATGTTGCGTTTTGCGCTGTTTCATGTCGCAGCCACTATGCCTACCCATGCAAGTGAGGTACCCTTTTTTTTGGGAGACCTGGGGGAACGCTGGGTGGGTGGAAATTAGTTGATCCACGCAGATTCCAGAACTTTCCACCACAGAAATGTCAGGAAAATGTGTTTTTTTTGTCACAATCTTAGCTTTGCAAGGGAATCTGGGTAACAAAACCGGGGGGTAGGCAGACGAGTCACCCCATGCTAAATTCCCCTGGGTGTCTAGTTTTCAAAAATGTATAGGTTTGCAGGGTTTCCCTAGGTGCTGGCAGAGCTAGGGCGCAAAAACAAAAGGTAGTCTCTTTGTCCAAAAAGCGCAAAATTTCACTGGGAAATTGAGGTGCGACCATGTTGCGTTTTGCGCTGTTTCATGTCGCAGCTACTATGCCTACCCATGCAAGTGAGGTACCATTTTTTTTGGGAGACCTGGGGGAACGCTGGGTGGGTAGAAATTTGTTGATCCACGCAGATTCCAGAACTTTCCACCACAGAAATGTCAGGAAAATGTGTTTTTTTTGTCAAAATCTTAGCTTTGCAAGGGATTCTGGGTAACAAAACCTGGGGGTAGGCAGACGAGTCACCCCATCCTGAATTTCCCTGGGTGTCTATTTTTCAAAAATGTATAGGTTTGCTGGGTTTCCCTAGGTGCTGGCAGAGCTAGGGCGCAAAAACAAAAGGTAGTCTCTTTGTCCAAAAACGTGCAAAATTTCACTGGGAAATTGAGGAACGACCACGTTGCGTTTTGCGCTGTTTCATGTAGCAGCCACTATGCCTACCCACGCAAGTGAGGTACCATTTTTTTCGGGAGACCTGGGGGAATGCTGGGTGGGTGGAAATTTGTTGATCCACACAGATTCCAGAACTTTCCCCCACAGAAATGTAAGGAAAATGTGTTTTTTTTTGTAGAAATCTTAGATTTGCAAGGGATTCTGGGAAACAAAACCTGAGGGTAAGCAGAGGAGTCACCCCATCCTGAATTCCCCTGCGTGTCTAGTTTTAAAAAATGTATAGGTTTGCTAGGTTTCTATAGGTGCTGGCACAGAGCTAGAGCGCAAAAACAAAATGTAGTCTTTTTGTCCAAAAAGTGCAAGATTTTACTGGGAAATTGAGGTGCGACCATGTTGCGTTTTGCGCTGTTTCATGTCGCAGCAACTATGCCTACCCACGCAAGTGAGGTACCATTTTTTTTGGGAGACCTGGGGGAACGCTGGGTCGGTGGAAATTAGTTGATCCACGCAGATTCCAGAACTTTCCACCACAGAAATATCAGGAAAATGTGTTTTTTTTGTCAAAATCTTAGCTTTGCAAGGGAATCTGGGTAACAAAACCTGGGGGTAGGCAGACCAGTCACCCCATCCTGAATTCCCCTGGGTGTCTAGTTTTTAAAAATGTATAGGTTTGCTGGGTTTCCCTAGGTGCTGGCAGAGCTAGGGCGCAAAAATAAAATTTAGTCTTTTAGTCCAAAAAGTGCATGATTTCACTGGGAAATTGAGGTGCAACCATGTTGCGTTTTGCGCTGTTTCATGTCGCAGCCACTATGCCTACCCACGCAAGTGAGGTACCATTTTTTTTGGGAGACCTGGGGGAACGCTGGGTGGGTGGAAATTAGTTGATCCACGCAGATTCCAGAACTTTCCACCACAGAAATGTCAGGAAAATGTGTTTTTTTTGTCAAAATCTTAGCTTTGCAAGGGAATCTGGGTAACAAAACCTGGGGGTAGGCAGACGAGTCACCCCATGCTAAATTCCCCTGGGTGTCTAGTTTCAAAAATTGTATAGGTTTGCTGGGTTTCCCTAGGTGCTGGCAGAGCTAGGACGCAAAAACAAAAGGTAGTCTCTTTGTCCAAAAAGCGCAAAATTTCACGGGGAAATTGAGGTGCGACCACGTTGCGTTTTGCGCTGTTTCATGTCGCAGCCACTATGCCTACCCACGCAAGTGAGGTACCATTTTTTTCGGGAGACCTGGGGGAACGCTGGGTGGGTGGAAATGTGTTGATCCACACAGATTCCAGAACTTTCCACCACAGAAATATCAGGAAAAATTTGTTTTTTTTGTCAAAATCTTAGCTTTGCAAGGGATTCTGGGTAACAAAACCAGGGGGTAGGCAGACGAGTCACCCCATCCTAAATTCCCCTGCGTGTCTAGTTTTAAAAAATGTATAGGTTTGCTCTGTTTCCCTAGGTGCTGGCAGAGCTAGGGCGCAAAAACAAAAGGTAGTCTCTTTGTCCAAAAAGCGCAAAATTTCACTGGGAAATTGAGGTGCGACCACGTTGCGTTTTGCGCTGTTTCATGTCGCAGCCACTATGCCTACCCACGCAAGTGAGGTACCATTTTTTTCGGGAGACCTGGGGGAACGCTGGGTGGGTAGAAATTTGTTGATCCACACAGATTCCAGAACTTTCCACCACAGAAATGTGAGGAAAATGTGTTTTTGTTTGTCAAAATCTTAGCTTTGCAAGGGATTCTGGGTAACAAAACCTGAGGGTAGGCAGACGAGTCACCGCATCCTGAATTCCCCTGCGTGTCTAGTTTTAAAAAATGTATAGGTTTGCTCTGTTTCCCTAGGTGCTGGCAGAGCTAGGGCGCAAAAGCAAAAGGTAGTCTCTTTGTCCAAAAAGCGCAAAATTTCACTGGGAAATTGAGGTGCGACCACGTTGCGTTTTGCGCTGTTTCATGTCGCAGCCACTATGCCTACCCACGCAAGTGAGGTACCATTTTTTTTGGGAGACCTGGGGGAACGCTGGGTGGGTGGAAATTAGTTGATCCACGCAGATTCCAGAACTTTCCACCACAGGAATATCAGGAAAATGTGTTTTTTTTGTCAAAATCCTAGGTTTGCAAGGGATTCTAGGTAACAAAACCTGGGGGTAGGCAGACGAGTCACCGCATCCTGAATTTCCCTGGGTGTCTAGTTTTCAAAAATGTATAGGTTTGGTAGGTTTCTCTAGGTGCTGGCAGAGCTAGGGCGCAAAAACAAAATGTAGTCTTTTTGTCCAAAAAGTGCAAGATTTCACTGGGAAATTGAGGTGCGACCATGTTGCGTTTTGCGCTGTTTCATGTCGCAGCCACTATGTCTACCCACGCAAGTGAGGTACCATTTTTTTTGGGAGACCTGGGGGAACGCTGGGTGGGTGGAAATTTGTTGATCCACGCAGATTCCAGAACTTTCCACCACAGAAATATCAGGAAAATGTGTTTTTTTTGTCAAAATCTTAGCTTTGCAAGGGATTCTGGGTAACAAAACCTGGGTGTAGGCAGACGAGTCACCCCATCCTGAATTTCCCTGGGTGTCTAGTTTTCAAAAATGTATAGGTTTGCTAGGTTTCTTTAGGTGCTGGCAGAGCTAGGGCGCAAAAACAAAAGGTAGTCTCTTTGTCCAAAAACGCGCAAAATTTCACTGGGAAATTGAGGTGCGACCACGTTGCGTTTTGCGCTGTTTCATGTCGCAGCCACTATGCCTACCCACGCAAGTGAGGTACCATTTTTTTGGGAGACCTGGGGGAACGCTGGGTGGGTGGAAATTTGTTGATCCACGCAGATTCCAGAACTTTCCACCACAGAAATATCAGGAAAATGTGTTTTTTTTGTCAAAATCTTAGCTTTGCAAGGGATTCTGGGTAACAAAACCTGGGTATAGGCAGACGAGTCACCCCATCCTGAATTTCCCTGGGTGTCTAGTTTTCAAAAATGTATAGGTTTGCTAGGTTTCTTTAGGTGCTGGCAGAGCTAGGGCGCAAAAACAAAAGGTAGTCTCTTTGTCCAAAAACGCGCAAAATTTCACTGGGAAATTGAGGTGCGACCACGTTGCGTTTTGCGCTGTTTCATGTCGCAGCCACTATGCCTACCCACGCAAGTGAGGTACCATTTTTTTTGGGAGACCTGGGGGAACGCCTGGGGGAATGCTGGGTGGGTAGAAATTTGTTGATCCACGCAGATTCCAGAACTTCCACCACAGAAATGTGAGGAAAATGTGTTTTGTTTTGTCAAATTTTTAGGTTTGCAAGGGATTCTGGGTAACAAAACCTGGGGGTAGGCAGACGAGTCACCCCATCCTGAATTCTCCTGGGTGTCTAGTTTTAAAAAATGTATAGGTTTGCTAGGTTTCCCTAGGTGCTGGCAGAGCTAGGGCGCAAAAACAAAAGGTAGTCCCTTTGTCCAAAAAGCGCAAAATTTCACTGGGAAATTGAGGTGCGACCACGTTGAGTTTTGCGCTGTTTCATGTCGCAGCCACTATTCATACCCAAGCAAGTGAGGTACCATTTTTTTGGGGAGACCTGGGGTAACGCTGGGTTGGTGGAAATTTGTTGATCCACGCAGATTCCAGAACTTTCCACCACAGAAATGTCAGGAAAATGTGTTTTTTTTGTCAAAATCTTAGCTTTGCAAAGGATTCTGGGTAACAAACTCTGGGGGTAGGCAGACGAGTCACCCCATCCTGAATTCCCCTGGGTGTCTAGTTTTCATAAATGTATAGGTTTGCTGGGTTTCCCTAGGTGCTGGCAGAGCTAGGGCGCTAAAACAAAAGGTAGTCTCTTTGTCCAAAAACGCGCAAAATTTCACTGGGAAATTGAGGTGCGACCACGTTGCGTTTTGCGCTGTTTCATGTCGCAGCCACTATGCCTACCCACGCAAGTGAGGTACCATTTTTTTCGGGAGACCGGGGGGACGCTGGGTGGGTGGAAATGTGTTGATTCACGCAGATTCCAGAACTTTCCACCTCAGAAATATCAGGAAAATGTGTTTTTTTTGGTCAAAATCTTAGCTTTGCCAGGGATTCTGGGTAACAAAACCTGGGGGTAGGCAGACGAGTCACCCCATCCTGAATTCCCCTGCGTGTCTAGTTTTAAGAAATGTATAGGTTTGCTCTGTTTCCCTAGGTGCTGGCAGAGCTAGGGCGCAAAAACAAAAGGTAGTCTCTTTGTCCAAAAAGCGCAAAATTTCACTGGGAAATTGAGGTGCGACCACGTTGCGCTTTGCGCTGTTTCATGTCGCAGACACTATGCCTACCCACGCAAGTGAGGTACCATTTTTTTCGGGAGACCTGGGGGAACGCTGGGTGGGTGGAAATTTGTTGATCCACGCAGATTCCAGAACTTTCCACCACAGAAATGTCAGGAAAATGTGTTTTTTTTGTCAAAATCTTAGCTTTGCAAGGGATTCTGGGTAACAAAACCTCGGGGTAGGCAGACGAGTCACCCCATCCTGAATTTCCCTGGGTGTCTAGTTTTCAAAAATGTATAGGTTTGCTGGGTTTCCCTAGGTGCTGGCAGAGCTAGGGCGCAAAGACAAAAGGTAGTCTCTTTGTCCAAAAAGCGCAAAATTTCACTGGGAAATTGAGGTGCGACCACGTTGCGTTTTGCGCTGTTTCATGTCGCAGACACTATGCCTACCCACGCAAGTGAGGTACCATTTTTTTCGGGAGACCTGGGGGAACGCTGGGTGGGTGGAAATTTGTTGATCCACGCAGATTCCAGAACTTTCCACCACAGAAATGTCAGGAAAATGTGTTTTTTTTGTCAAAATCTTAGCTTTGCAAGGGATTCTGGGTAACAAAACCTGGGGGTAGGCAGACGAGTCACCCCATCCTGAATTTCCCTGCGTGTCTAGTTTTAAGAAATGTATAGGTTTGCTCTGTTTCCCTAGGTGCTGGCAAAGCTAGGGCGCAAAAACAAAAGGTAGTCTCTTTGTCCAAAAAGCGCAAAATTTCACTGGGAAATTGAGGTGCGACCACGTTGCGTTTTGCGCTGTTTCATGTCGCAGACACTATGCCTACCCACGCAAGTGAGGTATCATTTTTTTCGGGAGACCTGGGGGAACGCTGGGTGGGTGGAAATGTGTTGATCCACGCAGATTCCAGAACTTTCCACCACAGAAATGTCAGGAAAATGTGTTTTTTTTGTCAAAATCTTAGCTTTGCAAGGGATTCTGGGTAACAAAACCTGGGGGTAGGCAGACGAGTCACCCCATCCTGAATTCCCCTGGGTGTCTAGTTTTCAAAAATGTATAGGTTTGCTGGGTTTCCCTAGGTGCTGGCAGAGCTAGGGCGCAAAAACAAAAGGTAGTCTCTTTGTCCAAAAAGCGCAAAATTTCACTGGGAAATTGAGGTGCGACCACGTTGCGTTTTGCGCTGTTTCATGTCGCAGACACTATGCCTACCCACGCAAGTGAGGTACCATTTTTTTTTGGGAGACCTGGGGGAACGCCTGGGGGAATGCTGGGTGGCTAGAAATTTGTTGATCCACGCAGATTCCAGAACTTTCCACCACAGAAATGTGAGGAAAATGTGTTTTGTTTTGTCAAATTTTTAGGTTTGCAAGGGATTCTGGGTAACAAAACCTGGGGGTAGGCAGACGAGTCACCCCATCCTGAATTCCCCTGGGTGTCTAGTTTTAAAAAATGTATAGGTTTGCTAGGTTTCCCTAGGTGCTGGCAGAGCTAGGGCGCAAAAACAAAAGGTAGTCCCTTTGTCCAAAAAGCGCAAAATTTCACTGGGAAATTGAGGTGCGACCACGTTGCGCTTTGCGCTGTTTCATGTCGCAGACACTATGCCTACCCACGCAAGTGAGGTACCATTTTTTTCGGGAGACCTGGGGGAACGCTGGGTGGGTGGAAATTTGTTGATCCACGCAGATTCCAGAACTTTCCACCACAGATATGTCAGGAAAATGTGTTTTTTTGTCAAAATCTTAGCTTTGCAAGGGATTCTGGGTAACAAAACCTGGGGGTAGGCAGATGAGTCACCCCATCCTGAATTCCCCTGGGTGTCTAGTTTTCAAAAATGTATAGGTTTGCTGGGTTTCCCTAGGTGCTGGCAGAGCTAGGGCGCAAAGACAAAAGGTAGTCTCTTTGTCCAAAAAGCGCAAAATTTCACTGGGAAATTGAGGTGCGACCACGTTGCGTTTTGCGCTGTTTCATGTCGCAGACACTATGCCTACCCACGCAAGTGAGGTACCATTTTTTTCGGGAGACCTGGTGGAACGCTGGGTGCGTGGAAATTTGTTGATCCACGCAGATTCCAGAACTTTCCACCACAGAAATGTCAGGAAAATGTGTTTTTTTTGTCAAAATCTTAGCTTTGCAAGGGATTCTGGGTAACAAAACCTGGGGGTAGGCAGACGAGTCACCCCATCCTGAATTTCCCTGCGTGTCTAGTTTTAAGAAATGTATAGGTTTGCTCTGTTTCCCTAGGTGCTGGCAAAGCTAGGGCGCAAAAACAAAAGGTAGTCTCTTTGTCCAAAAAGCGCAAAATTTCACTGGGAAATTGAGGTGCGACCACGTTGCGTTTTGCGCTGTTTCATGTCGCAGACACTATGCCTACCCACGCAAGTGAGGTACCATTTTTTTTGGGAGACCTGGGGGAACGCCTGGGGGAATGCTGGGTGGCTAGAAATTTGTTGATCCACGCAGATTCCAGAACTTTCCACCACAGAAATGTGAGGAAAATGTGTTTTGTTTTGTCAAATTTTTAGGTTTGCAAGGGATTCTGGGTAACAAAACCCATCCTGAATTCCCCTGGGTGTCTAGTTTTAAAAAATGTATAGGTTTGCTAGGTTTCCCTAGGTGCTGGCAGAGCTAGGGCGCAAAAACAAAAGGTAGTCCCTTTGTCCAAAAAGCGCAAAATTTCACTGGGAAATTGAGGTGCGACCACGTTGAGTTTTGCGCTGTTTCATGTCGCAGCCACTATGCCTAACAACGCAAGTGAGGTACCATTTTTTTGGGGAGACCTGGGGGAACGCTGGGTGGGTGGAAATTTGTTGATCCACACAGATTCCAGAACTTTCCACCACAGAAATGTGAGGAAAATGTGTTTTTGTTTGTCAAAATCTTAGCTTTGCAAGGGATTCTGGGTAACAAAACCTGGAGGTAGGCAGACGAGTCACCCCATCCTGAATTTCCCTGGGTGTCTAGTTTTCAAAAATGTGTAGGTTTGCTGGGTTTCCCTAGGTGCTGGCAGAGCAAGGGCGCAAAAACAAAAGGTAGTTTCTTTGTCCAAAAAGCGCAAAATTTCAATGGGAAATTGAGGTGCGACCACGTTGCGTTTTGCGCTGTTTCATGTCGCAGCCACTATGCCTACCCACGCAAGTGAGGTACCATTTTTTTCGGGAGACCTGGGGGAATGCTGGGTCGGTGGAAATTTGTTGATCCACGCAGATTCTAGAACTTTTCACCACAGAAATATCAGGAAATGTGTTTTTTTGTCAAAATCTTAGCTTTGCAAGGGATTCTGGGTAACAACACCTGGGGGTAGGCAGACGAGTCACCCTATCCTGAATTCCCCTGGGTGTCTAGTTTTCGAAAATGTATAGGTTTGGTAGGTTTCTCTAGGTGCTGGCAGAGCTAGGGTGCAAAAACAAAATGTAGTCTTTTTGTCCAAAAAGTGCAAGATTTCACTGGGAAATTGAGGTGCGACCATTTTGCGTTTTGCGCTGTTTCATGTCGCAGCCACTATGCATACCCAAGCAAGTGAGGTACCATTTTTTTGGGGAGACCTGGGGGAACGCTGGGTAGGTGGAAATTTGTTGATCCACGCAGATTCCAGAACTTTCCACCACAGAAATGTCAGGAAAATGTGTTTTTTTTGTCACAATCTTAGCTTTGCAAGGGATTCTGGGTAACAAACCCTGGGGGTAGGCAGACGAGTCACCCCATCCTGAATTCCCCTGGGTGTCTAGTTTTCATAAACGTATAGGTTTGATGGGTTTCCCTAGGTGCTGGCAGAGCTAGGGCGCTAAAACAAAAGGTAGTCTCTTTGTCCAAAAACGCGCAAAATTTCACTGGGAAATTGAGGTGCGACCACGTTGCGTTTTGCGCTGTTTCATGTCGCAGCCACTATGCCTACCCACGCAAGTGAGGTACCATTTTTTTCGGGAGACCGGGGGGACGCTGGGTGGGTGGAAATGTGTTGATTCACGCAGATTCCAGAACTTTCCACCACAGAAATGTCAGGAAAATGTGGTTTTTTTGTCAAAATCTTAGCTTTGCAAGGGAATCTGGGTAACAAAACCTGGGGGTAGGCAGACGAGTCACCCCATGCTAAATTCCCCTGGGTGTCTAGTTTCAAAAAATGTATAGGTTTGCTGGGTTTCCCTAGGTGCTGGCAGAGCTAGGGCGCAAAAACAAAAGGTAGTCTCTTTGTCCAAAAAGCGCAAAATTTCACTGGGAAATTGAGGTGCGACCACGTTGCGTTTTGCGCTGTTTCATGTCGCAGCCACTATGCCTACCCACGCAAGTGAGGTACCATTTTTTTTGGGAGACCTGGGGGAACGCTGGGTGGGTGGAAATTTGTTGATCCACGCAGATTCCAGAACTTTCCACCACAGAAATATCAGGAAAATGTGTTTTATTTGTCAAAATCTTAGATTTGCAAGGGATTCTGGGTAACAAACCCTGGGGGTATGCAGACGAGTCACCCCATCCTGAATTCCCCTGGGTGTCTAATTTTCAAAAATGTATAGGTTTGCTGGGTTTCCCTAGGTGCTGGCAGAGCTAGGGCGCAAAAACAAAAGGTAGTCTCTTTGTCCAAAAACGCGCAAAATTTCACTGGGAAATTGAGGTGCGACCACGTTGCGTTTTGCGCTGTTTCATGTCGCAGACACTATGCCTACCCACGCAAGTGAGGTACCATTTTTTTCGGGAGACCTGGGGGAACGCTGGGTGGGTGGAAATTTGTTGATCCTCGCAGATTCCAGAACTTTCCACCACAGAAATGTCAGGAAAATGTGTTTTTTTGTCAAAATCTTAGCTTTGCAAGGGATTCTGGGTAACAAAACCTGGGGGTAGGCAGACGAGTCACCCCATCCTGAATTCCCCTGCGTGTCTAGTTTTAAGAAATGTATAGGTTTGCTCTGTTTCTCTAGGTGCTGGCAGAGCTAGGGCGCAAAAACAAAAGGTAGTCTCTTTGTCCAAAAAGCGCAAAATTTCACTGGGAAATTGAGGTGCGACCACGTTGTGTTTTGCGCTGTTTCATGTCGCAGACACTATGCCTACCCACGCAAGTGAGGTACCATTTTTTTTGGGAGACCTGGGGGAACGCTGGGTGGGTGGAAATGTGTTGATCCACGCAGATTCCAGAACTTTCCACCACAGAAATGTCAGGAAAATGTGTTTTTTTTGTCAAAATCTTAGCTTTGCAAGGGATTCTGGGTAACAAAACCTGGGGGTAGGCAGACGAGTCACCCCATCCTGAATTCCCCTGGGTATCTAGTTTTCAAAAATGTATAGGTTTGCTGGGTTTCCCTAGGTGCTGGCAGAGCTAGGGCGCAAAAACAAAAGGTAGTCCCTTTGTCCAAAAAGCGCAAAATTTCACTGGGAAATTGAGGTGCGACCACGTTGAGTTTTGCGCTGTTTCATGTCGCAGCCACTATGCCTAACAACGCAAGTGAGGTACCATTTTTTTGGGGAGACCTGGGGGAACGCTGGGTGGGTGGAAATTTGTTGATCCACACAGATTCCAGAACTTTCCACCACAGAAATGTGAGGAAAATGTGTTTTTGTTTGTCAAAATATTAGCTTTGCAAGGGATTCTGGGTAACAAAACCTGGAGGTAGGCAGACGAGTCACCCCATCCTGAATTTCCCTGGGTGTCTAGTTTTCAAAAATGTGTAGGTTTGCTGGGTTTCCCTAGGTGCTGGCAGAGCAAGGGCGCAAAAACAAAAGGTAGTCTCTTTGTCCAAAAAGCGCAAAATTTCAATGGGAAATTGAGGTGCGACCACGTTGCGTTTTGCGCTGTTTCATGTCGCAGCCACTATGCCTACCCACGCAAGTGAGGTACCATTTTTTTTGAGAGACCTGGGGGAACGCTGGGTGGGTGGAAATTTGTTGATCCACGCAGATTCCAGAACTTTCCACCACAGAAATGACAGGAAAATGTGTTTTTTTTGTCAAAATCTTAGCTTTGCAAGGGATTCTGGGTAACAAAACCTGGGGGTAGGCAGCCGAGTCACCCCATCCTGAATTCCCCTGCGTGTCTAGTTTTAAAAAATGTATAGGTTTGCTCTGTTTCCATAGGTGCTGGCAGAGCTAGGGCGCAAAAACAAAAGGTAGTCTCTTTGTCCAAAAAGCGCAAAATTTCACTGGGAAATTGAGGTTCGACCACGTTGCTTTTTGCATTGTTTCATGTCGCAGCCACTATGCCTACCCACGCAAGTGAGGTACCATTTTTTTCGGGAGACCTGGGGAAATGCTGGTTGGGTAGAAATTTGTTGATCCACACAGATTCCAGAACTTTCCACCACAGAAATGTGAGGAAAATGTGTTTTTGTTTGTCAAAATCTTAGCTTTGCAAGGGATTCTGGGTAACAAAACCTGAGGGTAGGCAGAGGAGTCACCCATCCTGAATCCCCTGGGTGTCTAGTTTTCAAAAATGTATAGGTTTGCTGGGTTTCCCTAGGTGCTGGCAGAACTAGGGCGCAAAAACAAAAGGTAGTCTCTTTGTCCAAAAAGCGAAAATTTCACTGGGAAATTGAGGTGCGACCACGTTGCGTTTTGCGCTGTTTCATGTCGCAGCCACTATGCCTACCCACGCAAGTGAGGTACCATTATTTTCGGGAGACCTGGGGAAACGCTGGGTGGGTGGAAATTTGTTGATCCACGCAGATTCCAGAACTTTCCACCACAGAAATGTCAGGAAAATGTGTTTTTTTTGTCAAAATCTTAGCTTTGCAAGGGATTCTGGGAACAAAACCTGGGGGTAGGCAGACAAGTCACCCCATCCTAATTCCCCTGGGTGTCTAGTTTTCAAAAATGTATAGGTTTGCTAGGTTTCTCAAGGTGCTGGCAGAGCTAGGGCGCAAAAACAAAATGTAGTCTTTTTGTCCAAAAAGTGCAAGATTTCACTGGGAAATTGAGGTGCGACCATGTTGCGTTTTGCGCTGTTTCATGTCGCAGCCACTATGCCTACCCACGCAAATGAGGTACCATTTTTTTGGGGAGACCTGGGGGAACGCTGGGTGGGTGGAAATTAGTTGATCCACGCAGATTCCAGAACTTTCCACCACAGAAATGTCAGGAAAATGTGTTTTTTTGTCAAAATCTTAGCTTTGCAAAGGAATCTGGGTAACAAAACCTGGGGGTAGGCAGACGAGTCACCCCATGCTAAATTTCCCTGGGTGTCTAGTTTTCAAAAATGTATAGGTTTGCTGGGTTTCCCTAGGTGCTGGCAGAGCTAGGGCGCAAAAACAAAAGGTAGTCTCTTTGTCCAAAAAGCGCAAAATTTCACTGGGAAATTGAGGTGCGACTACGTTGCATTTTGCGCTGTTTCATGTCGCAGCCACTATGCCTACCCACGCAAAGGAGGTACCATTTTTTTTGGGAGACCTGTGGGAACGCTGGGTGGGTGGAAATTTGTTGATCCACGCAGATTCCAGAACTTTCCACCACAGAAATATCAGGAAAATGTGTTTTTTTTGTCAAAATCTTAGCTTTTCAAGGGATTCTGGGTAACAAAACCTGGGGGTAGGCAGACTAGTCACCCCATCCTGAATTCCCCTGGGTGTCTAGTTTTCACAAATGTATAGGTTTGCTAGGTTTCTCTAGGTGCTGGCAGAGCTAGGGCGCAAAAACAAAATGTAGTCTTTTTGTCCAAAAAGTGCAAGATTTTACTGGGAAATTGAGGTGCGACCATGTTGCGTTTTGCGCTGTTTCATGTCGCAGCCACTATGCCTACCCATGCAAGTGAGGTACCCTTTTTTTTGGGAGACCTGGGGGAACGCTGGGTGGGTGGAAATTAGTTGATCCACGCAGATTCCAGAACTTTCCACCACAGAAATGTCAGGAAAATGTGTTTTTTTTGTCACAATCTTAGCTTTGCAAGGGAATCTGGGTAACAAAACCGGGGGGTAGGCAGACGAGTCACCCCATGCTAAATTCCCCTGGGTGTCTAGTTTCAAAAAATGTATAGGTTTGCAGGGTTTCCCTAGGTGCTGGCAGAGCTAGGGCGCAAAAACAAAAGGTAGTCTCTTTGTCCAAAAAGCGCAAAATTTCACTGGGAAATTGAGGTGCGACCATGTTACGTTTTGCGCTGTTTCATGTCGCAGCTACTATGCCTACCCATGCAAGTGAGGTACCATTTTTTTTGGGAGACCTGGGGGAACGCTGGGTGGGTGGAAATTTGTTGATCCACGCAGATTCCAGAACTTTCCACCACAGAAATGTCAGGAAAATTTGTTTTTTTTGTCAAAATCTTAGCTTTGCAAGGGATTCTGGGTAACAAAACCTGGGGGTAGGCAGACGAGTCACCCCATCCTGAACTTCCCTGGGTGTCTAGTTTTTAAAAATGTATAGGTTTGCTGGGTTTCCCTAGGTGCTGGCAGAGCTAGGGCGCAAAAACAAAAGGTAGTCTCTTTGTCCAAAAACGCGCAGAATTTCACTGGGAAATTGAGGAACGACCACGTTGCGTTTTGCGCTGTTTCATGTAGCAGCCACTATGCCTACCCACGCAAGTGAGGTACCATTTTTTTCGGGAGACCTGGGGGAATGCTGGGTGGGTGGAAATTTGTTGATCCACACAGATTCCAGAACTTTCCCCCACAGAAATGTAAGGAAAATGTGTTTTTTTTTGTAGAAATCTTAGATTTGCAAGGGATTCTGGGAAACAAAACCTGAGGGTAAGCAGAGGAGTCACCCCATCCTGAATTCCCCTGCGTGTCTAGTTTTAAAAAATGTATAGGTTTGCTAGGTTTCTATAGGTGCTGGCAGAGCTAGAGCGCAAAAACAAAATGTAGTCTTTTTGTCCAAAAAGTGCAAGATTTTACTGGGAAATTGAGGTGCGACCATGTTGCGTTTTGCGCTGTTTCATGTCGCAGCCACTATGCCTACCCACGCAAGTGAGGTACCATTTTTTTGGGGAGACCTGGGGGAACGCTGGGTCGGTGGAAATTAGTTGATCCACGCAGATTCCAGAACTTTCCACCACAGAAATGTCAGGAAAATGTGTTTTTTTTGTCAAAATCTTAGCTTTGCAAGGGAATCTGGGTAACAAAACCTGGGGGTAGGCAGACGAGTCACCCCATGCTAAATTCCCCTGGGTGTCTAGTTTCAAAAATTGTATAGGTTTGCTGGGTTTCCCTAGGTGCTGGCAGAGCTAGGACGCAAAAACAAAAGGTAGTCTCTTTGTCCAAAAAGCGCAAAATTTCACTGGGAAATTGAGGTGCGACCACGTTGCGTTTTGCGCTGTTTCATGTCGCAGCCACTATGCCTACCCACGCAAGTGAGGTACCATTTTTTTGGGGAGACCTGGGGGAACGCTGGGTGGGTGGAAATTTGTTGATCCACGCAGATTCCAGAACTTTCCACCACAGAAATGTCAGGAAAATGTGTTTTTTTTGTCAAAATCTTAGATTTGCAAGGGATTCTGGGTAACAAACCCTGGGGGTATGCAGACGAGTCACCCCATCCTGAATTTCCCTGGGTGTCTAGTTTTCAAAAATGTATAGGTTTGCTGGGTTTCCCTAGGTGCTGGCAGAGCTAGGGCGCAAAAACAAAAGGTGGTCTCTTTGTCCAAAAACGCGCAAAATTTCACTGGGAAATTGAGGTGCGACAACGTTGCGTTTTGCGCTGTTTCATGTTGCAGCCACTATGCCTACCCACGCAAGTGAGGTACCAGTTTTTTTCGGGAGACCTGGGGGAACGCTGGGTGGGTGGAAATGTGTTGATCCACACAGATTCCAGAACTTTCCACCACAGAAATATCAGGAAGAATGTGTTTTTTTTGTCAAAATCTTAGCTTTGCAAGGGATTCTGGGTAACAAAACCTGGGGGTAGGCAGACGAGTCACCCCATCCTAAATTCCCCTGCGTGTCTAGTTTTAAAAAATGTATAGGTTTGCTCTGTTTCCCTAGGTGCTGGCAGAGCTAGGGCGCAAAAACAAAAGGTAGTCTCTTTGTCCAAAAAGCGCAAGATTTCACTGGGAAATTGAGGTGCGACCACGTTGCGTTTTGCGCTGTTTCATGTCGCAGCCACTATGCCTACCCACGCAAGTGAGGTACCATTTTTTTCGGGAGACCTGGGGGAACGCTGGGTGGGTAGAAATTTGTTGATCCACACAGATTCCAGAACTTTCCACCACAGAAATGTGAGGAAAATGTGTTTTTGTTTGTCAAAATCTTAGCTTTGCAAGGGATTCTGGGTAACAAAACCTGAGGGTAGGCAGACGAGTCACCGCATCCTGAATTCCCCTGCGTGTCTAGTTTTAAAAAATGTATAGGTTTGCTCTGTTTCCCTAGGTGCTGGCAGAGCTAGGGCGCAAAAGCAAAAGGTAGTCTCTTTGTCCAAAAAGCGCAAAATTTCACTGGGAAATTGAGGTGCGACCACGTTGCGTTTTGCGCTGTTTCATGTCGCAGCCACTATGCCTACCCATGCAAGTGAGGTACCATTTTTTTTGGGAGACCTGGGGGAACGCTGGGTGGGTGGAAATTAGTTGATCCACGCAGATTCCAGAACTTTCCACCACAGGAATATCAGGAAAATGTGTTTTTTTTGTCAAAATCTTAGGTTTGCAAGGGATTCTGGGTAACAAAACCTGGGGGTAGGCAGACGAGTCACCCCATCCTGAATTTCCCTGGGTGTCTAGTTTTCAAAAATGTATAGGTTTGCTAGGTTTCTCTAGGTGCTGGCAGAGCTAGGGCGCAAAAATAAAATGTAGTCTTTTTGTCCAAAAAGTGCAAGATTTCACTGGGAAATTGAGGTGCGACCATGTTGCGTTTTGCGCTGTTTCATGTCGCAGCCACTATGCCTACCCACGCAAGTGAGGTACCATTTTTTTTGGGAGACCTGGGGGAACGCTGGGTGGGTGGAAATTAGTTGATCCACGCAGATTCCAGAACTTTCCACCACAGAAATGTCAGGAAAATGTGTTTTTTTGTCAAAATCTTAGCTTTGCAAGGGAATCTGGGTAACAAAACCTGGGGGTAGGCAGACGAGTCACCCCATGCTAAATTCCCCTGGGTGTCTAGTTTCAAAAAATGTATAGGTTTGCTGGGTTTCCCTAGGTGCTGGCAGAGCTAGGGCGCAAAAACAAAAGGTAGTCTCTTTGTCCAGAAAGCGCAAAATTTCACTGGGAAATTGAGGTTCGACCACGTTGCATTTTGCCTTGTTTCATGTCGCAGCCACGATGCCTTCCCACGCAAGTGAGGTACCATTTTTTTCGGGAGACCTGGGGAAACGCTGGGTGGGTAGAAATTTGTTGATCCACACAGATTCCAGAACTTTCCACCACAGAAATGTGAGGAAAATGTGTTTTTGTTTGTCAAAATCTTAGCTTTGCAAGGGATTCTGGGTAACAAAACCTGGAGGTAGGCAGACGAGTCACCCCATCCTGAATTTCCCTGGGTGTCTAGTTTTCAAAAATGTATAGGTATGCTGGGTTTCCCTAGGTGCTGGTAAAGCTAGGGCGCAAAAACAAAAGGTAGTCTCTTTGTCCAAAAAGCGCAAAATTTCACTTGGGAAATTGAGGTGCGACCACGTTGCGTTTTGCGCTGTTTCATGTCGCAGCCACTATTCATACCCAAGCAAGTGAGGTACCATTTTTTTGGGGAGACCTGGGGGAACGCTGGGTAGGTGGAAATTTGTTGATCCACGCAGATTCCAGAACTTTCCACCACAGAAATGTCAGGAAAATGTGTTTTTTTGTCAAAATCTTAGCTTTGCAAGGGATTCTGGGTAACAAACCCTGGGGGTAGGCAGACGAGTCACCCCATCCTGAATTCCCCTGGGTGTCTAGTTTTCATAAATGTATAGGTTTGCTGGGTTTCCCTAGGTGCTGGCAGAGCTAGGGCGCTAAAACAAAAGGTAGTCTCTTTGTCCCGAAACGCGCAAAATTTCACTGGGAAATTGAGGTGCGACCACGTTGCGTTTTGTGCTGTTTCATGTCGCAGCCACTATGCCTACCCACGCAAGTGAGGTACCATTTTTTTTGGGAGACCTGGGGGAACGCTGGGTGGGTGGAAATTAGTTGATCCACGCAGATTCCAGAACTTTCCACCACAGAAATGTCAGGAAAATGTTTTATTTTTGTCAAAATCTTAGCTTTGCAAGGAAATCTGGGTAACAAAACCTGGGGGTAGGCAGACGAGTCACCCCATGCTGAATTCCCCTGGGTGTCTAGTTTTCAAAAATGTATAGGTTTGCTGGGTTTCCCTAGGTGCTGGCAGAGCTAGGGCGCAAAAACAAAAGGTAGTCTCTTTGTCCAAAAAGCGCAAAATTTCACTTGGGAAATTGAGGTGCGACCATGTTGCGTTTTGCGCTGTTTCATGTCGCAGCCACTATTCATACCCAAGCAAGTGAGGTACCATTTTTTTGGGGAGACCTGGGGGAACGCTGGGTTGGTGGAAATTTGTTGATCCACGCAGATTCCAGAACTTTCCACCACAGAAATGTGAGGAAAATGTGTTTTTGTTTGTCAAAATCTTAGCTTTGCAAGGGATTCTGGGTAACAAAACCTGGAGGTAGGCAGACGAGTCACCCCATCCTGAATTTCCCTGGGTGTCTAGTTTTCAAAAATGTGTAGGTTTGCTGGGTTTCCCTAGGTGCTGGCAGAGCAAGGGCGCAAAAACAAAAGGTAGTCTCTTTGTCCAAAAAGCGCAAAATTTCAATGGGAAATTGAGGTGCGACCACGTTGCGTTTTGCGCTGTTTCATGTCGCAGCCACTATGCCTACCCACGCAAGTGAGGTACCATTTTTTTCGGGAGACCTGGGGGAACGCTGGGTCGGTGGAAATTTGTTGATCCACGCAGATTCCAGAACTTTTCACCACAGAAATATCAGGAAATGTGTTTTTTTTGTCAAAATCTTAGCTTTGCAAGGGATTCTGGGTAACAAAACCTGGGGGTAGGCAGACGAGTCACCCCATCCTGAATTCCCCTGGGTGTCTAGTTTTCGAAAATGTATAGGTTTGGTAGGTTTGTCTAGGTGCTGGCAGAGCTAGGGCGCAAAAACAAAATGTAGTTTTTTTGTCCAAAAAGTGCAAGATTTCACTGGGAAATTGAGGTGCGACCATGTTGCGTTTTGCGCTGTTTCATGTCGCAGCCACTATGCCTACCCACGCAAGTGAGGTACCATTTTTTTTGGGAGACCTGGGGGAACGCTGGGTGGGTGGAAATTAGTTGATCCACGCAGATTCCAGAACTTTCCACCACAGAAATGTCAGGAAAATGTGTTTTTTTGTCAAAATCTTAGCTTTGCAAGGGAATCTGGGTAACAAAACCTGGGGGTAGGCAGACGAGTCACCCCATGCTGAATTCCCCTGGGTGTCTAGTTTTCAAAAATGTATAGGTTTGCTGGGTTTCCCTAGGTGCTGGTAAAGCTAGGGCGCAAAAACAAAAGGTAGTCTCTTTGTCCAAAAAGCGCAAAATTTCACTTGGGAAATTGAGGTGCGACCACGTTGCGTTTTGCGCTGTTTCATGTCGCAGCCACTATTCATACCCAAGCAAGTGAGGTACCATTTTTTTGGGGAGACCTGGGGGAACGCTGGGTAGGTGGAAATTTGTTTATCCACGCAGATTCCAGAACTTTCCACCACAGAAATGTCAGGAAAATGTGTTTTTTTGTCAAAATCCTAGCTTTGCAAGGGATTCTGGGTAACAAAACCTGGGGGTAGGCAGACGAGTCACCCCATGCTGAATTCCCCTGGGTGTCTAGTTTTCAAAAATGTATAGGTTTGCTGGGTTTCCCTAGGTGCTGGCAGAGCTAGGGCGCAAAAACAAAAGGTAGTCTCTTTGTCCAAAAAGCACAAAATTTCACTTGGGAAATTGAGGTGCGACCACGTTGCGTTTTGCGCTGTTTCATGTCGCAGCCACTATTCATACCCAAGCAAGTGAGGTAGCATTTTTTTGGGGAGACCTGGGGGAACGCTGGGTTGGTGGAAATTTGTTGATCCACGCAGATTCCAGAACTTTCCACCACAGAAATGTGAGGAAAATGTGTTTTTGTTTGTCAAAATCTTAGCTTTGCAAGGGATTCTGGGTAACAAAACCTGGAGGTAGGCAGACGAGTCACCCCATCCTGAATTTCCCTGGGTGTCTAGTTTTCAAAAATGTGTAGGTTTGCTGGGTTTCCCTAGGTGCTGGCAGAGCAAGGGCGCAAAAACAAAAGGTAGTCTCTTTGTCCAAAAAGCGCAAAATTTCAATGGGAAATTGAGGTGCGACCACGTTGCGTTTTGCGCTGTTTCATGTCGCAGCCACTATGCCTACCCACGCAAGTGAGGTACCATTTTTTTCGGGAGACCTGGGGGAACGCTGGGTCGGTGGAAATTTGTTGATCCACGCAGATTCCAGAACTTTCCACCACAGAAATATCAGGAAATGTGTTTTTTTGTCAAAATCTTAGCTTTGCAAGGGATTCTGGGTAACAAAACCTGGGGGTAGGCAGACGAGTCACCCCATCCTGAATTCCCCTGGTTGTCTAGTTTTCGAAAATGTATAGGTTTGGTAGGTTTGTCTAGGTGCTGGCAGAGCTAGGGCGCAAAAACAAAATGTAGTTTTTTTTGTCCAAAAAGTGCAAGATTCCACTGGGAAATTGAGGTGCGACCATGTTGCGTTTTGCGCTGTTTCATGTCGCAGCCACTATGCCTACCCACGCAAGTGAGGTACCATTTTTTTTGGTAGACCTGGGGGAACGCTGGGTGGGTGGAAATTAGTTGATCCACGCAGATTCCAGAACTTTCCACCACAGAAATGTCAGGAAAATGTGTTTTTTTGTCAAAATCTTAGCTTTGCAAGGGAATCTGGGTAACAAAACCTGGGGGTAGGCAGACGAGTCACCCCATGCTGAATTCCCCTGGGTGTCTAGTTTTCAAAAATGTATAGGTTTGCTGGGTTTCCCTAGGTGCTGGTAAAGCTAGGGCGCAAAAACAAAAGGTAGTCTCTTTGTCCAAAAAGCGCAAAATTTCACTTGGGAAATTGAGGTGCGACCACGTTGCGTTTTGCGCTGTTTCATGTCGCAGCCACTATTCATACCCAAGCAAGTGAGGTACCATTTTTTTGGGGAGACCTGGGGGAACGCTGGGTAGGTGGAAATTTGTTTATCCACGCAGATTCCAGAACTTTCCACCACAGAAATGTCAGGAAAATGTGTTTTTTTGTCAAAATCCTAGCTTTGCAAGGGATTCCGGGTAACAAAACCTGGGGGTAGGCAGACGAGTCACCCCATGCTGAATTCCCCTGGGTGTCTAGTTTTCAAAAATGTATAGGTTTGCTGGGTTTCCCTAGGTGCTGGCAGAGCTAGGGCGCAAAAACAAAAGGTAGTCTCTTTGTCCAAAAAGCACAAAATTTCACTTGGGAAATTGAGGTGCGACCACGTTGCGTTTTGCGCTGTTTCATGTCGCAGCCACTATTCATACCCAAGCAAGTGAGGTAGCATTTTTTTGGGGAGACCTGGGGGAACGCTGGGTTGGTGGAAATTTGTTGATCCACGCAGATTCCAGAACTTTCCACCACAGAAATGTGAGGAAAATGTGTTTTTGTTTGTCAAAATCTTAGCTTTGCAAGGGATTCTGGGTAACAAAACCTGGAGGTAGGCAGACGAGTCACCCCATCCTGAATTTCCCTGGGTGTCTAGTTTTCAAAAATGTGTAGGTTTGCTGGGTTTCCCTAGGTGCTGGCAGAGCAAGGGCGCAAAAACAAAAGGTAGTCTCTTTGTCCAAAAAGCACAAAATTTCAATGGGAAATTGAGGTGCGACCACGTTGCGTTTTGCGCTGTTTCATGTCGCAGCCACTATGCCTACCCACGCAAGTGAGGTACCATTTTTTTCGGGAGACCTGGGGGAACGCTGGGTCGGTGGAAATTTGTTGATCCACGCAGATTCCAGAACTTTCCACCACAGAAATATCAGGAAATGTGTTTTTTTTTCAAAATCTTAGCTTTGCAAGGGATTCTGGGTAACAAAACCTGGGGGTAGGCAGACGAGTCACCCCATCCTGAATTCCCCTGGTTGTCTAGTTTTCGAAAATGTATAGGTTTGGTAGGTTTGTCTAGGTGCTGGCAGAGCTAGGGCGCAAAAACAAAATGTAGTTTTTTTTGTCCAAAAAGTGCAAGATTCCACTGGGAAATTGAGGTGCGACCATGTTGCGTTTTGCGCTGTTTCATGTCGCAGCCACTATGCCTACCCACGCAAGTGAGGTACCATTTTTTTTGGTAGACCTGGGGGAACGCTGGGTGGGTGGAAATTAGTTGATCCACGCAGATTCCAGAACTTTCCACCACAGAAATGTCAGGAAAATGTGTTTTTTTGTCAAAATCTTAGCTTTGCAAGGGAATCTGGGTAACAAAACCTGGGGGTAGGCAGACGAGTCACCCCATGCTGAATTCCCCTGGGTGTCTAGTTTTCAAAAATGTATAGGTTTGCTGGGTTTCCCTAGGTGCTGGTAAAGCTAGGGCGCAAAAACAAAAGGTAGTCTCTTTGTCCAAAAAGCGCAAAATTTCACTTGGGAAATTGAGGTGTGACCACGTTGCGTTTTGCGCTGTTTCATGTCGCAGCCACTATTCATACCCAAGCAAGTGAGGTACCATTTTTTTGGGGAGACCTGGGGGAACGCTGGGTAGGTGGAAATTTGTTGATCCACGCAGATTCCAGAACTTTCCACCACAGAAATGTCAGGAAAATTTGTTTTTTTGTCAAAATCTTAGCTTTGCAAGGGATTCTGGGTAACAAACCCTGGGGGTAGGCAGACGAGTCACCCCATACTGAATTCCCCTGGGTGTCTAGTTTTCATAAATGTATAGGTTTGCTGGGTTTCCCTAGGTGCTGGCAGAGCTAGGGCGCTAAAACAAAAGGTAGTCTCTTTGTCCAAAAACGCGCAAAATTTCACTGGGAAATTGAGGTGCGACCACGTTGCGTTTTGCGCTGTTTCATGTCGCAGCCACTATGCCTACCCACGCAAGTGAGGTACCATTTTTTTTGGGAGACCTGGGGGAACGCTGGGCGGGTGGAAATTAGTTGATCCACGCAGATTCCAGAACTTTCCACCACAGAAATATCAGGAAAATGTGTTTTTTTTGTCAAAATCTTAGCTTTGCAAGGGAATCTGGGTAACAAAACCTGGGGGTAGGCAGACGAGTCACCCCATGCTGAATTCCCCTGGGTGTCTAGTTTTCAAAAATGTATAGGTTTGGTGGGTTTCCCTAGGTGCTGGCAGAGCTAGGGCGCAAAAACAAAAGGTAGTCTCTTTGTCCAAAAAGCGCAAAATTTCACTTGGGAAATTGAGGTGCGACCACGTTGCGTTTTGCGCTGTTTCATGTCGCAGCCACTATTCATACCCAAGCAAGTGAGGTACCATTTTTTTGGGGAGACCTGGGGGAACGCTGGGTTGGTGGAAATTTGTTGATCCACGCAGATTCCAGAACTTTCCACCACAGAAATGTCAGGAAAATGTGTTTTTTTTGTCAAAATCTTAGCTTTGCAAAGGATTCTGGGTAACAAACCCTGGGGGTAGGCAGACGATTCACCCCATCCTGAATTCCCCTGGGTGTCTAGTTTTCATAAATGTATAGGTTTGCTGGGTTTCCCTAGGTGCTGGCAGAGCTAGGGCGCTAAAACAAAAGGTAGTCTCTTTGTCCAAAAACGCGCAAAATTTCACTGGGAAATTGAGGTGCGACCACGTTGCGTTTTGCGCTGTTTCATGTCGCAGCCACTATGCCTACCCACGCAAGTGAGGTACCATTTTTTTCGGGAGACCGGGGGGACGCTGGGTGGGTGGAAATGTGTTGATTCACGCAGATTCCAGAACTTTCCACCTCAGAAATATCAGGAAAATGTGGGTTTTTTTGTCAAAATCTTAGCTTTGCCAGGGATTCTGGGTAACAAAACCTGGGGGTAGGCAGACGAGTCACCCCATCCTGAATTCCCCTGCGTGTCTAGTTTTAAGAAATGTATAGGTTTGCTCTGTTTCCCTAGGTGCTGGCAGAGCTAGGGCGCAAAAACAAAAGGTAGTCTCTATGTCCAAAAAGCGCAAAATTTCACTGGGAAATTGAGGTGCGACCACGTTGCGCTTTGCGCTGTTTCATGTCGCAGACACTATGCCTACCCACGCAAGTGAGGTACCATTTTTTTTCGGGAGACCTGGGGGAACGCTGGGTGGGTGGAAATTTGTTGATCCACGCAGATTCCAGAACTTTCCACCACAGAAATGTCAGGAAAATGTGTTTTTTTTGTCAAAATCTTAGCTTTGCAAGGGATTCTGGGTAACAAAACCTGGGGGTAGGCAGACGAGTCACCCCATCCTGAATTTCCCTGGGTGTCTAGTTTTCAAAAATGTATAGGTTTGCTGGGTTTCCCTAGGTGCTGGCAGAGCTAGGGCGCAAAGACAAAAGGTAGTCTCTTTGTCCAAAAAGCGCAAAATTTCACTGGGAAATTGAGGTGCGACCACGTTGCGTTTTGCGCTGTTTCATGTCGCAGACACTATGCCTACCCACGCAAGTGAGGTACCATTTTTTTCGGGAGACCTGGGGGAACGCTGGGTGGGTGGAAATTTGTTGATCCACGCAGATTCCAGAACTTTCCACCACAGAAATGTCAGGAAAATGTGTTTTTTTTGTCAAAATCTTAGCTTTGCAAGGGATTCTGGGTAACAAAACCTGGGGGTAGGCAGACGAGTCACCCCATCCTGAATTTCCCTGCGTGTCTAGTTTTAAGAAATGTATAGGTTTGCTCTGTTTCCCTAGGTGCTGGCAAAGCTAGGGCGCAAAAACAAAAGGTAGTCTCTTTGTCCAAAAAGCGCAAAATTTCACTGGGAAATTGAGGTGCGACCACGTTGCGTTTTGCGCTGTTCCATGTCGCAGACACTATGCCTACCCACGCAAGTGAGGTATCATTTTTTTCGGGAGACCTGGGGGAACGCTGGGTGGGTGGAAATTTGTTGATCCACGCAGATTCCAGAACTTTCCACCACAGAAATGTCAGGAAAATGTGTTTTTTTTGTCAAAATCCTAGCTTTGCAAGGGATTCTGGGTAACAAAACCTGGGGGTAGGCAGACGAGTCACCCAATCCTAAATTCCCCTGGGTGTCTAGTTTTCAAAAATGTATAGGTTTGCTGGGTTTCCCTAGGTGCTGGCAGAGCTAGGGCGCAAAAACAAAAGGTAGTCTCTTTGTCCAAAAAGCGCAAAATTTCACTGGGAAATTGAGGTGCGACCACGTTGCGTTTTGCGCTGTTTCATGTCGCAGACACTATGCCTACCCACGCAAGTGAGGTACCATTTTTTTTGGGAGACCTGGGGGAACGCCTGGGGGAATGCTGGGTGGGTAGAAATTTGTTGATCCACGCAGATTCCAGAACTTTCCACCACAGAAATGTGAGGAAAATGTGTTTTGTTTTGTCAAATTTTTAGGTTTGCAAGGGATTCTGGGTAACAAAACCTGGGGGTAGGCAGACGAGTCACCCCATCCTGAATTCCCCTGGGTGTCTAGTTTTAAAAAATGTATAGGTTTGCTAGGTTTCCCTAGGTGCTGGCAGAGCTAGGGCGCAAAAACAAAAGGTAGTCCCTTTGTCCAAAAAGCGCAAAATTTCACTGGGAAATTGAGGTGCGACCACGTTGAGTTTTGCGCTGTTTCATGTCGCAGCCACTATGCCTAACAACGCAAGTGAGGTACCATTTTTTTGGGGAGACCTGGGGGAACGCTGGGTGGGTAGAAATTTGTTGATCCACACAGATTCCAGAACTTTCCACCACAGAAATGTGAGGAAAATGTGTTTTTGTTTGTCAAAATCTTAGCTTTGCAAGGGATTCTGGGTAACAAAACCTGGAGGTAGGCAGACGAGTCACCCCATCCTGAATTTCCCTGGGTGTCTAGTTTTCAAAAATGTGTAGGTTTGCTGGGTTTTCCTAGGTGCTGGCAGAGCAAGGGCGCAAAAACCAAAGGTAGTCTCTTTGTCCAAAAAGCGCAAAATTTCAATGGGAAATTGAGGTGCGACCACGTTGCGTTTTGCGCTGTTTCATGTCGCAGCCACTATGCCTACCCACGCAAGTGAGGTACCATTTTTTTCGGGAGACCTGGAGGAACGCTGCGTCGGTGGAAATTTGTTGATCCACGCAGATTCCAGAACTTTTCACCACAGAAATATCAGGAAATGTGTTTTTTTTGTCAAAATCTTAGATTTGCAAGGGATTCTGGGGAACAACACCTGGGGGTAGGCAGACGAGTCACCCCATCCTGAATTCCCCTGGGTGTCTAGTTTTCGAAAATGTATAGGTTTGGTAGGTTTCTCTAGGTGCTGGCACAGCTAGGGTGCAAAAACAAAATGTAGTCTTTTTGTCCAAAAAGTGCAGGATTTTACTGGGAAATTGAGGTGCGACCATGTTGCGTTTTGCGCTGTTTCATGTCGCAGCCACTATGCATACCCAAGCAAGTGAGGTACCATTTTTTTGGGTAGACCTGGGGGAACGCTGGGTAGGTGGAAATTTGTTGATCCACGCAGATTCCAGAACTTTCCACCACAGAAATGTCAGGAAAATGTGTTTTTTTTGTCAAAATCTTAGCTTTGCAAGGGATTCTGGGTAACAAACTCTGGGGGTAGGCAGACGAGTCACCCCATCCTGAATTCCCCTGGGTGTCTAGTTTTCATAAACATATAGGTTTGCTGGGTTTCCCTAGGTGCTGGCAGAGCTAGGGCGCTAAAACAAAAGGTAGTCTCTTTGTCCAAAAACGCGCAAAATTTCACTGGGAAGTTGAGGTGCGACCACGTTGCGTTTTGCGCTGTTTCATGTCGCAGCCACTATGCCTACCCACGCAAGTGAGGTACCATTTTTTTCGGGAGACCGGGGGGACGCTGGGTGGGTGGAAATGTGTTGATTCACGCAGATTCCAGAACTTTCCACCACAGAAATATCAGGAAAATGTGTTTTTTTGTCAAAATCTTAGCTTTGCAAGGGATTCTGGGTAACAAAACCTGGGGGTAGGCAGACGAGTTACCCCATCCTGAATTCCCCTGCGTGTCTAGTTTTAAGAAATGTATAGGTTTGCTCTGTTTCCCTAGGTGCTGGCAGAGCTAGGGCGCAAAAACAAAAGGTAGTCTCTTTGTCCAAAAAGCGCAAAATTTCACTGGGAAATTGAGGTGCGACCACGTTGCGTTTTGCGCTATTTTATGTCGCAGCCACTATGCCTACCCACGCAAGTGAGGTACCATTTTTTTCAGTAGACCTGGGGGAACACTGGGTGGGTGGAAATTAGTTGATCCACGCAGATTCCAGAACTTTCCACCACAGAAATGTCAGGAAAATGTGTTTTTTTGTCAAAATATTAGCTTTGCAAGGGAATCTGGGTAACAAAACCTGGGGGTAGGCAGACGAGTCACCCCATGCTAAATTCCCCTGGGTGTCTAGTTTCAAAAAATGTATAGGTTTGCTGGGTTTCCCTAGGTGCTGGCAGAGCTAGGGCGCAAAAACAAAAGGTAGTCTCTTTGTCCAAAAAGCGCAAAATTTCACTGGGAAATTGAGGTGCGACCATGTTGCGTTTTGCGCTGTTTCATGTCGCAGCCACTATGCCTACCCACGCAAGTGAGGTACCATTTTTTTTGGGAGACCTGGGGGAACGCTGGGTGGGTGGAAATTTGTTGATCCACGCAGATTCCAGAACTTTCCACCACAGAAATGTCAGGAAAATGTGTTTTATTTGTCAAAATCTTAGATTTGCAAGGGATTCTGGGTAACAAACCCTGGGGGTATGCAGACGAGTCACCCCATCCTGAATTCCCCTGGGTGTCTAGTTTTTAAAAATGTATAGGTTTGCTGGGTTTCCCTAGGTGCTGGCAGAGCTAGGGCGCAAAAACAAAAGGTAGTCTCTTTGTCCAAAAACGCGCAAAATTTCACTGGGAAATTGAGGTGCGACCACGTTGCATTTTGCGCTGTTTCATGTCGCAGACACTATGCCTACCCACGCAAGTGAGGTACCATTTTTTTCGGGAGACCTGGGGGAACGCTGGGTGGGTGGAAATTTGTTGATCCTCGCAGATTCCAGAACTTTCCACCACAGAAATGTCAGGAAAATGTGTTTTTTTTGTCAAAATCTTAGCTTTGCAAGGGATTCTGGGTAACAAAACCTGGGGGTAGGCAGACGAGTCACCCCATGCTGAATTCCCCTGGGTGTCTAGTTTTCAAAAATGTATAGGTTTGCTGGGTTTCCCTAGGTGCTGGTAAAGCTAGGGCGCAAAAACAAAAGGTAGTCTCTTTGTCCAAAAAGCGCAAAATTTCACTTGGGAAATTGAGGTGCGACCACGTTGCGTTTTGCGCTGTTTCATGTCGCAGCCACTATTCATACCCAAGCAAGTGAGGTACCATTTTTTTGGGGAGACCTGGGGGAACGCTGGGTAGGTGGAAATTTGTTGATCCACGCAGATTCCAGAACTTTCCACCACAGAAATGTCAGGAAAATTTGTTTTTTTGTCAAAATCTTAGCTTTGCAAGGGATTCTGGGTAACAAACCCTGGGGGTAGGCAGACGAGTCACCCCATACTGAATTCCCCTGGGTGTCTAGTTTTCATAAATGTATAGGTTTGCTGGGTTTCCCTAGGTGCTGGCAGAGCTAGGGCGCTAAAACAAAAGGTAGTCTCTTTGTCCAAAAACGCGCAAAATTTCACTGGGAAATTGAGGTGCGACCACGTTGCGTTTTGCGCTGTTTCATGTCGCAGCCACTATGCCTACCCACGCAAGTGAGGTACCATTTTTTTTGGGAGACCTGGGGGAACGCTGGGTGGGTGGAAATTAGTTGATCCACGCAGATTCCAGAACTTTCCACCACAGAAATATCAGGAAAATGTGTTTTTTTTGTCAAAATCTTAGCTTTGCAAGGGAATCTGGGTAACAAAACCTGGGGGTAGGCAGACGAGTCACCCCATGCTGAATTCCCCTGGGTGTCTAGTTTTCAAAAATGTATAGGTTTGGTGGGTTTCCCTAGGTGCTGGCAGAGCTAGGGCGCAAAAACAAAAGGTAGTCTCTTTGTCCAAAAAGCGCAAAATTTCACTTGGGAAATTGAGGTGCGACCACGTTGCGTTTTGCGCTGTTTCATGTCGCAGCCACTATTCATACCCAAGCAAGTGAGGTACCATTTTTTTGGGGAGACCTGGGGGAACGCTGGGTTGGTGGAAATTTGTTGATCCACGCAGATTCCAGAACTTTCCACCACAGAAATATCAGGAAAATGTGTTTTTTTTGTCAAAATCTTAGCTTTGCAAAGGATTCTGGGTAACAAACCCTGGGGGTAGGCAGACGATTCACCCCATCCTGAATTCCCCTGGGTGTCTAGTTTTCATAAATGTATAGGTTTGCTGGGTTTCCCTAGGTGCTGGCAGAGCTAGGGCGCTAAAACAAAAGGTAGTCTCTTTGTCCAAAAACGCGCAAAATTTCACTGGGAAATTGAGGTGCGACCACGTTGCGTTTTGCGCTGTTTCATGTCGCAGCCACTATGCCTACCCACGCAAGTGAGGTACCATTTTTTTCGGGAGACCAGGGGGACCCTGGGTGGGTGGAAATGTGTTGATTCACGCAGATTCCAGAACTTTCCACCTCAGAAATATCAGGAAAATGTGGGTTTTTTTGTCAAAATCTTAGCTTTGCAAGGGATTCTGGGTAACAAAACCTGGGGGTAGGCAGACGAGTCACCCCATCCTGAATTCCCCTGGGTATCTAGTTTTCAAAAATGTATAGGTTTGCTGGGTTTCCCTAGGTGCTGGCAGAGCTAGGGCGCAAAAACAAAAGGTAGTCTCTTTGTCCAAAAAGCGCAAAATTTCACTGGGAAATTGAGGTGCGACCACGTTGCGTTTTGCGCTGTTTCATGTCGCAGACACTATGCCTACCCACGCAAGTGAGGTACCATTTTTTTTGGGAGACCTGGGGGAACGCCTGGGGGAATGCTGGGTGGGTAGAAATTTGTTGATCCACGCAGATTCCAGAACTTTCCACCACAGAAATGTGAGGAAAATGTGTTTTGTTTTGTCAAATTTTTAGGTTTGCAAGGGATTCTGGGTAACAAAACCTGGGGGTAGGCAGACGAGTCACCCCATCCTGAATTCCCCTGGGTGTCTAGTTTTAAAAAATGTATAGGTTTGCTAGGTTTCCCTAGGTGCTGGCAGAGCTAGGGCGCAAAAACAAAAGGTAGTCCCTTTGTCCAAAAAGCGCAAAATTTCACTGGGAAATTGAGGTGCGACCACGTTGAGTTTTGCGCTGTTTCATGTCGCAGCCACTATGCCTACCCACGCAAGTGAGGTACCATTTTTTTTGAGAGACCAGGGGGAACGCTGGGTGGGTGGAAATTTGTTGATCCACACAGATTCCAGAACTTTCCACCACAGAAATGTGAGGAAAATGTGTTTTTTTGTCAAATATTTAGCTTTGCAAGGGATTCTGGGTAACAAAACCTGGAGGTAGGCAGACGAGTCACCCCATCCTGAATTTCCCTGGGTGTCTAGTTTTCAAAAATGTGTAGGTTTGCTGGGTTTCCCTAGGTGCTGGCAGAGCAAGGGCGCAAAAACAAAAGGTAGTCTCTTTGTCCAAAAAGCGCAAAATTTCAATGGGAAATTGAGGTGCGACCACGTTGCGTTTTGCGCTGTTTCATGTCGCAGCCACTATGCCTACCCACGCAAGTGAGGTACCATTTTTTTTGGGAGACCTGGGGGAACGCTGGGTGGGTGGAAATTTGTTGATCCACGCAGATTCCAGAACTTTCCACCACAGAAATGTCAGGAAAATGTGTTTTATTTGTCAAAATCTTAGATTTGCAAGGGATTCTGGGTAACAAACCCTGGGGGTATGCAGACGAGTCACCCCATCCTGAATTCCCCTGGGTGTCTAGTTTTCAAAAATGTATAGGTTTGCTGGGTTTCCCTAGGTGCTGGCAGAGCTAGGGCGCAAAAACAAAAGGTAGTCTCTTTGTCCAAAAACGCGCAAAATTTCACTGGGTAATTGAGGTGCGACCACGTTGCATTTTGCGCTGTTTCATGTCGCAGACACTATGCCTACCCACGCAAGTGAGGTACCATTTTTTTCGGGAGACCTGGGGGAACGCTGGGTGGGTGGAAATTTGTTGATCCTCGCAGATTCCAGAACTTTCCACCACAGAAATGTCAGGAAAATGTGTTTTTTTTGTCAAAATCTTAGCTTTGCAAGGGATTCTGGGTAACAAAACCTGGGGGTAGGCAGACGAGTCACCCCATCCTGAATTCCCCTGCGTGTCTAGTTTTACGAAATGTATAGGTTTGCTCTGTTTCCCTAGGTGCTGGCAGAGCTAGGGCGCAAAAACAAAAGGTAGTCTCTTTGTCCAAAAAGCGCAAAATTTCACTGGGAAATTGAGGTGCGACCACGTTGTGTTTTGCGCTGTTTCATGTCGCAGACACTATGCCTACCCACGCAAGTGAGGTACAATTTTTTTTGGGAGACCTGGGGGAACGCTGGGTGGGTGGAAATGTGTTGATCCACGCAGATTCCAGAACTTTCCACCACAGAAATGTCAGGAAAATGTGTTTTTTTTGTCAAAATCTTAGCTTTGCAAGGGATTCTGGGTAACAAAACCTGGGGGTAGGCAGACGAGTCACCCCATCCTGAATTCCCCTGGGTATCTAGTTTTCAAAAATGTATAGGTTTGCTGGGTTTCCCTAGGTGCTGGCAGAGCTAGGGCGCAAAAACAAAAGGTAGTCTCTTTGTCCAAAAAGCGCAAAATTTCACTGGGAAATTGAGGTGCGACCACGTTGCGTTTTGCGCTGTTTCATGTCGCAGACACTATGCCTACCCACGCAAGTGAGGTACCATTTTTTTGGGAGACCTGGGGGAACGCCTGTGGGAATGCTGGGTGGGTAGAAATTTGTTGATCCACGCAGATTCCAGAACTTTCCACCACAGAAATGTGAGGAAAATGTGTTTTGTTTTGTCAAATTTTTAGGTTTGCAAGGGATTCTGGGTAACAAAACCTGGGGGTAGGCAGACGAGTCACCCCATCCTGAATTCCCCTGGGTGTCTAGTTTTAAAAAATGTATAGGTTTGCTAGGTTTCCCTAGGTGCTGGCAGAGCTAGGGCGCAAAAACAAAAGGTAGTCCCTTTGTCCAAAAAGCGCAAAATTTCACTGGGAAATTGAGGTGCGACCACGTTGAGTTTTGCGCTGTTTCATGTCGCAGCCACTATGCCTACCCACGCAAGTGAGGTACCATTTTTTTTGAGAGACCAGGGGGAACGCTGGGTGGGTGGAAATTTGTTGATCCACACAGATTCCAGAACTTTCCACCACAGAAATGTGAGGAAAATGTGTTTTTTTGTCAAATATTTAGCTTTGCAAGGGATTCTGGGTAACAAAACCTGGAGGTAGGCAGACGAGTCACCCCATCCTGAATTTCCCTGGGTGTCTAGTTTTCAAAAATGTGTAGGTTTGCTGGGTTTCCCTAGGTGCTGGCAGAGCAAGGGCGCAAAAACAAAAGGTAGTCTCTTTGTCCAAAAAGCGCAAAATTTCAATGGGAAATTGAGGTGCGACCACGTTGCGTTTTGCGCTGTTTCATGTCGCAGCCACTATGCCTACCCACGCAAGTGAGGTACCATTTTTTTCGGGAGACCGGGGGGACGCTGGGTGGGTGGAAATGTGTTGATTCACGCAGATTCCAGAACTTTCCACCACAGAAATATCAGGAAAATGTGTTTTTTTTGTTAAAATCTTAGATTTGCAAGGGATTCTGGGTAACAAAACCTGGGGGTAAGCAGACGAGTCACCCCATCCTGAATTCCCCTGCGTGTCTAGTTTTAAGAAATGTATAGGTTTGCTCTGTTTCCCTAGGTGCTGGCAGAGCTAGGGCGCAAAAACAAAAGGTAGTCTCTTTGTCCAAAAAGCGCAAAATTTCACTGGGAAATTGAGGTGCGACCACGTTGCGTTTTGCGCTATTTCATGTCGCAGCCACTATGCCTACCCACGCAAGTGAGGTACCATTTATTTCAGGAGACCTGGGGGAACACTGGGTGGGTGGAAATTAGTTGATCCACGCAGATTCCAGAACTTTCCACCACAGAAATGTCAGGAAAATGTGTTTTTTTTGTCAAAATCTTAGATTTGCAAGGGATTCTGGGTAACAAACCCTGGGGGTATGCAGACGAGTCACCCCATCCTGAGTTCCCCTGGGTGTCTAGTTTTCAAAAATGTATAGGTTTGCTGGGTTTCCCTAGGTGCTGGCAGAGCTAGGGCGCAAAAACAAAAGGTAGTCTCTTTGTCCAAAAACGCGCAAAATTTCACTGGGAAATTGAGGTGCGATCACGTTGCGTTTTGCGCTGTTTCATGTTGCAGCCACTATGCCTACCCACGCAAGTGAGGTAACATTTTTTTCGGGAGACCTGGGGGAACGCTGGGTGGGTGGAAATTTGTTGATCCACGCAGATTCCAGAACTTTCCACCACAGAAATGTCAGGAAAATGTGTTTTTTTTGTCAAAATCTTAGCTTTGCAAGGGAATCTGGGTAACAAAACCTGGGGGTAGGCAGACGAGTCACCCCATGCTGAATTCCCCTGGGTGTCTAGTTTTCAAAAATGTATAGGTTTGCTGGGTTTCCCTAGGTGCTGGCAGAGCTAGGGCGCAAAAACAAAAGGTAGTCTCTTTGTCCAAAAAGCGCAAAATTTCACTTGGGAAATTGAGGTGCGACCACGTTGCGTTTTGCGCTGTTTCATGTCGCAGCCACTATTCATACCCAAGCAAGTGAGGTACCATTTTTTTGGGGAGACCTGGGGGAACGCTGGGTTGGTGGAAATTTGTTGATCCACGCAGATTCCAGAACTTTCCACCACAGAAATGTCAGGAAAATGTGTTTTTTTTGTCAAAATCTTAGCTTTGCAAAGGATTCTGGGTAACAAACCCTGGGGGTAGGCAGACGAATCACCCCACCCTGAATTGCCCTGGGTGTCTAGTTTTCATAACTGTATAGGTTTGCTGGGTTTCCCTAGGTGCTGGCAGAGCTAGGGCGCTAAAACAAAAGGTAGTCTCTTTGTCCAAAAACGCGCAAAATTTCACTGGGAAATTGAGGTGCGACCACGTTGCGTTTTGCGCTGTTTCATGTCGCAGCCACTATGCCTACCCACGCAAGTGAGGTACCATTTTTTTCGGGAGACCGGGGGGACGCTGGGTGGGTGGAAATGTGTTGATTCACGCAGATTCCAGAACTTTCCACCTCAGAAATATCAGGAAAATGTGGTTATTTTTGTCAAAATCTTAGCTTTGCCAGGGATTCTGGGTAACAAAACCTGGGGGTAGGCAGATGAGTCACCCCATCCTGAATTCCCCTGCGTGTCTAGTTTTAAGAAATGTATAGGTTTGCTCTGTTTCCCTAGGTGCTGGCAGAGCTAGGGCGCAAAAACAAAAGGTAGTCTCTTTGTCCAAAAAGCGCAAAATTTCACTGGGAAATTGAGGTGCGACCACGTTGCGCTTTGCGCTGTTTCATGTCGCAGACACTATGCCTACCCACGCAAGTGAGGTACCATTTCTTTCGGGAGACCTGGGGGAACGCTGGGTGGGTGGAAATTTGTTGATCCACGCAGATTCCAGAACTTTCCACCACAGAAATGTCAGGAAAATGTGTTTTTTTTGTCAAAATCTTAGCTTTGCAAGGGATTCTGGGTAACAAAACCTGGGGGTAGGCAGACGAGTCACCCCATCCTGAATTTCCCTGCGTGTCTAGTTTTAAGAAATGTATAGGTTTGCTCTGTTTCCCTAGGTGCTGGCAAAGCTAGGGCGCAAAAACAAAAGGTAGTCTCTTTGTCCAAAAAGCGCAAAATTTCACTGGGAAATTGAGGTGCGACCACGTTGCGTTTTGCGCTGTTCCATGACGCAGACACTATGCCTACCCACGCAAGTGAGGTATCATTTTTTTCGGGAGACCTGGGGGAACGCTGGGTGGGTGGAAATTTGTTGATCCACGCAGATTCCAGAACTTTCCACCACAGAAATGTCAGGAAAATGTGTTTTTTTTGTCAAAATCTTAGCTTTGCCAGGGATTCTGGGTAACAAAACCTGGGGGTAGGCAGATGAGTCACCCCATCCTGAATTCCCCTGGGTGTCTAGTTTTCAAAAATGTATAGGTTTGCTGGGTTTCCCTAGGTGCTGGCAGAGCTAGGGCGCAAAAACAAAAGGTAGTCTCTTTGTCCAAAAAGCGCAAAATTTCACTGGGAAATTGAGGTGCGACCACGTTGCGTTTTGCGCTGTTTCATGTCGCAGACACTATGCCTACCCACGCAAGTGAGGTACCATTTTTTTTGGGAGACCTGGGGGAACGCCTGGGGGAATGCTGGGTGGGTAGAAATTTGTTGATCCACGCAGATTCCAGAACTTTCCACCACAGAAATGTGAGGAAAATGTGTTTTGTTTTGTCAAATTTTTAGGTTTGCAAGGGATTCTGGGTAACAAAACCTGGGGGTAGGCAGACGAGTCACCCCATCCTGAATTCCCCTGGGTGTCTAGTTTTAAAAAATGTATAGGTTTGCTAGGTTTCCCTAGGTGCTGGCAGAGCTAGGGCGCAAAAACAAAAGGTAGTCCCTTTGTCCAAAAAGCGCAAAATTTCACTGGGAAATTGAGGTGCGACCACGTTGAGTTTTGCGCTGTTTCATGTCGCAGCCACTATGCCTACCCACGCAAGTGAGGTACCATTTTTTTTGAGAGACCAGGGGGAACGCTGGGTGGGTGGAAATTTGTTGATCCACACAGATTCCAGAACTTTCCACCACAGAAATGTGAGGAAAATGTGTTTTTTTGTCAAATATTTAGCTTTGCAAGGGATTCTGGGTAACAAAACCTGGAGGTAGGCAGACGAGTCACCCCATGCTAAATTCCCCTGGGTGTCTAGTTTAAAAAAATGTATAGGTTTGCTGGGTTTCCCTAGGTGCTGGCAGAGCTAGGGCGCAAAAACAAAAGGTAGTCTCTTTGTCCAAAAAGCGCAAAATTTCACTGGGAAATTGAGGTGCGACCACGTTGCGTTTTGCGCTGTTTCATGTCGCAGCCACTATGCCTACCCACGCAAGTGAGGTACCATTTTTTTTGGGAGACCTGGGGGAACGCTGGGTGGGTGGAAATTTGTTGATCCACGCAGATTCCAGAACTTTCCACCACAGAAATGTCAGGAAAATGTGTTTTATTTGTCAAAATCTTAGATTTGCAAGGGATTCTGGGTAACAAACCCTGGGGGTATGCAGACGAGTCACCCCATCCTGAATTCCCCTGGGTGTCTAGTTTTCAAAAATGTATAGGTTTGCTGGGTTTCCCTAGGTGCTGGCAGAGCTAGGGCGCAAAAACAAAAGGTAGTCTCTTCGTCCAAAAACGCGCAAAATTTCACTGGGAAATTGAGGTGCGACCACGTTGCATTTTGCGCTGTTTCATGTCGCAGACACTATGCCTACCCACGCAAGTGAGGTACCATTTTTTTCGGGAGACCTGGGGGAACGCTGGGTGGGTGGAAATTTGTTGATCCTCGCAGATTCCAGAACTTTCCACCACAGAAATGTCAGGAAAATGTGTTTTTTTTGTCAAAATCTTAGCTTTGCAAGGGATTCTGGGTAACAAAACCTGGGGGTAGGCAGACGAGTCACCCCATCCTGAATTCCCCTGCGTGTCTAGTTTTACGAAATGTATAGGTTTGCTCTGTTTCCCTAGGTGCTGGCAGAGCTAGGGCGCAAAAACAAAAGGTAGTCTCTTTGTCCAAAAAGCGCAAAATTTCACTGGGAAATTGAGGTGCGACCACGTTGTGTTTTGCGCTGTTTCATGTCGCAGACACTATGCCTACCCACGCAAGTGAGGTACAATTTTTTTTGGGAGACCTGGGGGAACGCTGGGTGGGTGGAAATGTGTTGATCCACGCAGATTCCAGAACTTTCCACCACAGAAATGTCAGGAAAATGTGTTTTTTTTGTCAAAATCTTAGCTTTGCAAGGGATTCTGGGTAACAAAACCTGGGGGTAGGCAGACGAGTCACCCCATCCTGAATTCCCCTGGGTATCTAGTTTTCAAAAATGTATAGGTTTGCTGGGTTTCCCTAGGTGCTGGCAGAGCTAGGGCGCAAAAACAAAAGGTAGTCTCTTTGTCCAAAAAGCGCAAAATTTCACTGGGAAATTGAGGTGCGACCACGTTGCGTTTTGCGCTGTTTCATGTCGCAGACACTATGCCTACTCACGCAAGTGAGGTACCATTTTTTTTGGGAGACCTGGGGGAACGCCTGGGGGAATGCTGGGTGGGTAGAAATTTGTTGATCCACGCAGATTCCAGAACTTTCCACCACAGAAATGTGAGGAAAATGTGTTTTGTTTTGTCAAATTTTTAGGTTTGCAAGGGATTCTGGGTAACAAAACCTGGGGGTAGGCAGACGAGTCACCCCATCCTGAATTCCCCTGGGTGTCTAGTTTTAAAAAATGTATAGGTTTGCTAGGTTTCCCTAGGTGCTGGCAGAGCTAGGGCGCAAAAACAAAAGGTAGTCCCTTTGTTCAAAAAGCGCAAAATTTCACTGGGAAATTGAGGTGCGACCACGTTGAGTTTTGCGCTGTTTCATGTCGCAGCCACTATGCCTACCCACGCAAGTGAGGTACCATTTTTTTTGAGAGACCAGGGGGAACGCTGGGTGGGTGGAAATTTGTTGATCCACACAGATTCCAGAACTTTCCACCACAGAAATGTGAGGAAAATGTGTTTTTTTGTCAAATTTTTAGCTTTGCAAGGGATTCTGGGTAACAAAACCTGGAGGTAGGCAGACGAGTCACCCCATCCTGAATTTCCCTGGGTGTCTAGTTTTCAAAAATGTGTAGGTTTGCTGGGTTTCCCTAGGTGCTGGCAGAGCAAGGGCGCAAAAACAAAAGGTAGTCTCTTTGTCCAAAAAGCGCAAAATTTCAATGGGAAATATAGGTGCGACCACGTTGCGTTTTGCGCTGTTTCATGTCGCAGCCACTATGCCTACCCACGCAAGTGAGGTACCATTTTTTTCGGGAGACCGGGGGGACGCTGGGTGGGTGGAAATGTGTTGATTCACGCAGATTCCAGAACTTTCCACCACAGAAATATCAGGAAAATGTGTTTTTTTTGTCAAAATCTTAGATTTGCAAGGGATTCTGGGTAACAAAACCTGGGGGTAGGCAGACGAGTCACCCCATCCTGAATTCCCCTGCGTGTCTAGTTTTAAGAAATGTATAGGTTTGCTCTGTTTCCCTAGGTGCTGGCAGAGCTAGGGCGCAAAAACAAAAGGTAGTCTCTTTGTCCAAAAAGCGCAAAATTTCACTGGGAAATTGAGGTGCGACCACGTTGCGTTTTGCGCTATTTCATGTCGCAGCCACTATGCCTACCCACGCAAGTGAGGTACCATTTATTTCAGGAGACCTGGGGGAACACTGGGTGGGTGGAAATTAGTTGATCCACGCAGATTCCAGAACTTTCCACCACAGAAATGTCAGGAAAATGTGTTTTTTTTGTCAAAATCTTAGATTTGCAAGGGAATCTGGGTAACAAAACCTGGGGGTAGGCAGACGAGTCACCCCATGCTAAATTCCCCTGGGTGTCTAGTTTCAAAAAATGTATAGGTTTGCTGGGTTTCCCTAGGTGCTGGCAGAGCTAGGGCGCAAAAACAAAAGGTAGTCTCTTTGTCCAAAAAGCGCAAAATTTCACTGGGAAATTGAGGTGCGACCACGTTGCATTTTGCGCTGTTTCATGTCGCAGCCACTATGCCTACCCACGCAAGTGAGGTACCATTTTTTTTGGGAGACCTGGGGGAACGCTGGGTGGGTGGAAATTTGTTGATCCACGCAGATTCCAGAACTTTCCACCACAGAAATGTCAGGAAAATGTGTTTTGTTTGTCAAAATCTTAGATTTGCAAGGGATTCTGGGTAACAAACCCTGGGGGTATGCAGACGAGTCACCCCATCCTGAGTTCCCCTGGGTGTCTAGTTTTCAAAAATGTATAGGTTTGCTGGGTTTCCCTAGGTGCTGGCAGAGCTAGGGCGCAAAAACAAAAGGTAGTCTCTCTGTCCAAAAACGCGCAAAATTTCACTGGGAAATTGAGGTGCGACCACGTTGCGTTTTGCGCTGTTTCATGTTGCAGCCACTATGCCTACCCACGCAAGTGAGGTAACATTTTTTTCGGGAGACCTGGGGGAACGCTGGGTGGGTGGAAATTTGTTGATCCACGCAGATTCCAGAACTTTCCACCACAGAAATGTCAGGAAAATGTGTTTTTTTTGTCAAAATCTTAGCTTTGCAAGGGATTCTGGGTAACAAAACCTGGGGGTAGGCAGACGAGTCACCCCATCCTGAATTCCCCTGGGTGTCTAGTTTTCAAAAATGTATAGGTTTGCTGGGTTTCCCTAGGTGCTGGCAGAGCTAGGGCGCAAAAACAAAAGGTAGTCTCTTTGTCCAAAAAGCGCAAAATTTCACTGGGAAATTGAAGTGCGACCACGTTGCGTTTTGCGCTGTTTCATGTCGCAGACACTATGCCTACCCACGCAAGTGAGGTACCATTTTTTTTGGGAGACCTGGGGGAACGCCTGGGGGAATGCTGGGTGGGTAGAAATTTGTTGATCCACGCAGATTCCAGAACTTTCCACCACAGAAATGTGAGGAAAATGTGTTTTGTTTTGTCAAATTTTTAGGTTTGCAAGGGATTCTGGGTAACAAAACCTGGGGGTAGGCAGACGAGTCACCCCATCCTGAATTCCCCTGGGTGTGTAGTTTTAAAAAATGTATAGGTTTGCTAGGTTTCCCTAGGTGCTGGCAGAGCTAGGAAGCAAAAACAAAAGGTAGTCCCTTTGTCCAAAAAGCGCAAAATTTCACTGGGAAATTGACGTGCGACCACGTTGAGTTTTGCGCTGTTTCATGTCGCAGCCACTATGCCTAACAACGCAAGTGAGGTACCATTTTTTTGGGGAGACCTGGGGGAACGCTGGGTGGGTGGAAATTTGTTGATCCACACAGATTCCAGAACTTTCCACCACAGAAATGTGAGGAAAATGTGTTTTTGTTTGTCAAAATCTTAGCTTTGCAAGGGGTTCTGGGTAACAAAACCTGGAGGTAGGCAGACGAGTCACCCCATCCTGAATTTCCCTGGGTGTCTAGTTTTCAAAAATGTGTAGGTTTGCTGGGTTTCCCTAGGTGCTGGCAGAGCAAGGGCGCAAAAACAAAAGGTAGTCTCTTTGTCCAAAAAGCGCAAAATTTCAATGGGAAATTGAGGTGCAACCACGTTGCGTTTTGCGCTGTTTCATGTCGCAGCCACTATGCCTACCCACGCAAGTGAGGTACCATTTTTTTCGGGAGACCGGGGGGACGCTGGGTGGGTGGAAATGTGTTGATTCACGCAGATTCCAGAACTTTCCACCACAGAAATATCAGGAAAATGTGTTTTTTTTGTCAAAATCTTAGCTTTGCAAGGGATTCTGGGTAACAAAACCTGGGGGTAGGCAGACGAGTCACCCCATCCTGAATTCCCCTGCGTGTCTAGTTTTAAGAAATGTATAGGTTTGCTCTGTTTCCCTAGGTGCTGGCAGAGCTAGGGCGCAAAAACAAAAGGTAGTCTCTTTGTCCAAAAAGCGCAAAATTTCACTGGGAAATTGAGGTGCGACCACGTTGCGTTTTGCGCTATTTCATGTCGCAGCCACTATGCCTACCCACGCAAGTGAGGTACCATTTTTTTCGGGAGACCGGGGGGACGCTGGGTGGGTGGAAATGTGTTGATTCACGCAGATTCCAGAACTTTCCACCACAGAAATGTCAGGAAAATGTGTTTTTTTTTGTCAAAATCTTGGATTTGCAAGGGAATCTGGGTAACAAAACCTGGGGGTAGGCAGACGAGTCACCCCATGCTAAATTCCCCTGGGTGTCTAGTTTAAAAAAATGTATAGGTTTGCTGGGTTTCCCTAGGTGCTGGCAGAGCTAGGGCGCAAAAACAAAAGGTAGTCTCTTTGTCCAAAAAGCGCAAAATTTCACTGGGAAATTGAGGTGCGACCACGTTGCGTTTTGCGCTGTTTCATGTCGCAGCCACTATGCCTACCCACGCAAGTGAGGTACCATTTTTTTGGGAGACCTGGGGGAACGCTGGGTGGGTGGAAATTTGTTGATCCACGCAGATTCCAGAACTTTCCACCACAGAAATGTCAGGAAAATGTGTTTTTTTTGTCAAATATTTAGCTTTGCAAGGGATTCTGGGTAACAAAACCTGGAGGTAGGCAGACGAGTCACCCCATCCTGAATTTCCCTGGGTGTCTAGTTTTCAAAAATGTGTAGGTTTGCTGGGTTTCCCTAGGTGCTGGCAGAGCAAGGGCGCAAAAACAAAAGGTAGTCTCTTTGTCCAAAAAGCGCAAAATTTCAATGGGAAATTGAGGTGCGACCACGTTGCGTTTTGCGCTGTTTCATGTCGCAGCCACTATGCCTACCCACGCAAGTGAGGTACCATTTTTTTCGGGAGACCGGGGGGACGCTGGGTGGGTGGAAATGTGTTGATTCACGCAGATTCCAGAACTTTCCACCACAGAAATATCAGGAAAATGTGTTTTTTTTGTCAAAATCTTAGATTTGCAAGGGATTCTGGGTAACAAAACCTGGGGGTAGGCAGACGAGTCACCCCATCCTGAATTCCCCTGCGTGTCTAGTTTTAAGAAATGTATAGGTTTGCTCTGTTTCCCTAGGTGCTGGCAGAGCTAGGGCGCAAAAACAAAAGGTAGTCTCTTTGTCCAAAAAGCGCATAATTTCACTGGGAAATTGAGGTGCGACCACGTTGCGTTTTGTGCTATTTCATGTCGCAGCCACTATGCCTACCCACGCAAGTGAGGTACCATTTATTTCAGGAGACCTGGGGGAACACTGGGTGGGTGGAAATTAGTTGATCCACGCAGATTCCAGAACTTTCCACCACAGAAATGTCAGGAAAATGTGTTTTTTTGTCAAAATCTTAGATTTGCAAGGGAATCTGGGTAACAAAACCTGGGGGTAGGCAGACGAGTCACCCCATGCTAAATTCCCCTGGGTGTCTAGTTTCAAAAAATGTATAGGTTTGCTGGGTTTCCCTAGGTGCTGGCAGAGCTAGGGCGCAAAAACAAAAGGTAGTCTCTTTGTCCAAAAAGTGCAAAATTTCACTGGGAAATTGAGGTGCGACCACGTTGCATTTTGCGCTGTTTCATGTCGCAGCCACTATGCCTACCCACGCAAGTGAGGTACCATTTTTTTTGGGAGACCTGGGGGAACGCTGGGTGGGTGGAAATTTGTTGATCCACGCAGATTCCAGAACTTTCCACCACAGAAATGTCAGGAAAATGTGTTTTTTTTGTCAAAATCTTAGATTTGCAAGGGATTCTGGGTAACAAACCCTGGGGGTATGCAGACGAGTCACCCCATCCTGAGTTCCCCTGGGTGTCTAGTTTTCAAAAATGTATAGGTTTGCTGGGTTTCCCTAGGTGCTGGCAGAGCTAGGGCGCAAAAACAAAAGGTAGTCTCTCTGTCCAAAAACGCGCAAAATTTCACTGGGAAATTGAGGTGCGACCATGTTGTGTTTTGCGCTGTTTCATGTTGCAGCCACTATGCCTACCCACGCAAGTGAGGTAACATTTTTTTCGGGAGACCTGGGGGAACGCTGGGTGGGTGGAAATTTGTTGATCCACGCAGATTCCAGAACTTTCCACCACAGAAATGTCAGGAAAATGTGTTTTTTTTGTCAAAATCTTAGCTTTGCAAGGGATTCTGGGTAACAAAACCTGGGGGTAGGCAGACGAGTCACCCCATCCTAAATTCCCCTGGGTGTCTAGTTTTCAAAAATGTATAGGTTTGCTGGGTTTCCCTAGGTGCTGGCAGAGCTAGGGCGCAAAAACAAAAGGTAGTCTCTTTGTCCAAAAAGCGCAAAATTTCACTGGGAAATTGAGGTGCGACCACGTTGCGTTTTGCGCTGTTTCATGTCGCAGACACTATGCCTACCCACGCAAGTGAGGTACCATTTTTTTTGGGAGACCTGGGGGAACGCCTGGGGGAATGCTGGGTGGGTAGAAATTTGTTGATCCACGCAGATTCCAGAACTTTCCACCACAGAAATGTGAGGAAAATGTGTTTTGTTTTGTCAAATTTTTAGGTTTGCAAGGGATTCTGGGTAACAAAACCTGGGGGTAGGCAGACGAGTCACCCCATCCTGAATTCCCCTGGGTGTCTAGTTTTAAAAAATGTATAGGTTTGCTAGGTTTCCCTAGGTGCTGGCAGAGCTAGGGCGCAAAAACCAAAGGTAGTCCCTTTGTCCAAAAAGCGCAAAATTTCACTGGGAAATTGAGGTGCGACCACGTTGAGTTTTGCGCTGTTTCATGTCGCAGCCACTATGCCTAACAACGCAAGTGAGGTACCATTTTTTTGGGGAGACCTGGGGGAACGCTGGGTGGGTGGAAATTTGTTGATCCACACAGATTCCAGAACTTTCCACCACAGAAATGTCAGGAAAATGTGTTTTTTTTGTCAAAATCTTAGATTTGCAAGGGACTCTGGGTAACAAACCCTGGGGGTATGCAGACGAGTCACCCCATCCTGAGTTCCCCTGGGTGTCTAGTTTTCAAAAATGTATAGGTTTGCTGGGTTTCCCTAGGTGCTGGCAGAGCTAGGGCGCAAAAACAAAAGGTAGTCTCTCTGTCCAAAAACGCGCAAAATTTCACTGGGAAATTGAGGTGCGACCACGTTGCGTTTTGCGCTGTTTCATGTTGCAGCCACTATGCCTACCCACGCAAGTGAGGTAACATTTTTTTCGGGAGACCTGGGGGAACGCTGGGTGGGTGGAAATTTGTTGATCCACACAGATTCCAGAACTTTCCACCACAGAAATGTGAGGAAAATGTGTTTTTTTGTCAAATATTTAGCTTTGCAAGGGATTCTGGGTAACAAAACCTGGAGGTAGGCAGACGAGTCACCCCATCCTGAATTTCCCTGGGTGTCTAGTTTTCAAAAATGTGTAGGTTTGCTGGGTTTCCCTAGGTGCTGGCAGAGCAAGGGCGCAAAAACAAAAGGTAGTCTCTTTGTCCAAAAAGCGCAAAATTTCAATGGGAAATTGAGGTGCGACCACGTTGCGTTTTGCGCTGTTTCATGTCGCAGCCACTATGCCTACCCACGCAAGTGAGGTACCATTTTTTTCGGGAGACCGGGGGGACGCTGGGTGGGTGGAAATGTGTTGATTCACGCAGATTCCAGAACTTTCCACCACAGAAATATCAGGAAAATGTGTTTTTTTTGTCAAAATCTTAGATTTGCAAGGGATTCTGGGTAACAAAACCTGGGGGTAGGCAGACGAGTCACCCCATCCTGAATTCCCCTGCGTGTCTAGTTTTAAGAAATGTATAGGTTTGCTCTGTTTCCCTAGGTGCTGGCAGAGCTAGGGCGCAAAAACAAAAGGTAGTCTCTTTGTCCAAAAAGCGCATAATTTCACTGGGAAATTGAGGTGCGACCACGTTGCGTTTTGTGCTATTTCATGTCGCAGCCACTATGCCTACCCACGCAAGTGAGGTACCATTTATTTCAGGAGACCTGGGGGAACACTGGGTGGGTGGAAATTAGTTGATCCACGCAGATTCCAGAACTTTCCACCACAGAAATGTCAGGAAAATGTGTTTTTTTGTCAAAATCTTAGATTTGCAAGGGAATCTGGGTAACAAAACCTGGGGGTAGGCAGACGAGTCACCCCATGCTAAATTCCCCTGGGTGTCTAGTTTCAAAAAATGTATAGGTTTGCTGGGTTTCCCTAGGTGCTGGCAGAGCTAGGGCGCAAAAACAAAAGGTAGTCTCTTTGTCCAAAAAGTGCAAAATTTCACTGGGAAATTGAGGTGCGACCACGTTGCATTTTGCGCTGTTTCATGTCGCAGCCACTATGCCTACCCACGCAAGTGAGGTACCATTTTTTTTGGGAGACCTGGGGGAACGCTGGGTGGGTGGAAATTTGTTGATCCACGCAGATTCCAGAACTTTCCACCACAGAAATGTCAGGAAAATGTGTTTTTTTTGTCAAAATCTTAGATTTGCAAGGGATTCTGGGTAACAAACCCTGGGGGTATGCAGACGAGTCACCCCATCCTGAGTTCCCCTGGGTGTCTAGTTTTCAAAAATGTATAGGTTTGCTGGGTTTCCCTAGGTGCTGGCAGAGCTAGGGCGCAAAAACAAAAGGTAGTCTCTCTGTCCAAAAACGCGCAAAATTTCACTGGGAAATTGAGGTGCGACCATGTTGCGTTTTGCGCTGTTTCATGTTGCAGCCACTATGCCTACCCACGCAAGTGAGGTAACATTTTTTTCGGGAGACCTGGGGGAACGCTGGGTGGGTGGAAATTTGTTGATCCACGCAGATTCCAGAACTTTCCACCACAGAAATGTCAGGAAAATGTGTTTTTTTTGTCAAAATCTTAGCTTTGCAAGGGATTCTGGGTAACAAAACCTGGGGGTAGGCAGACGAGTCACCCCATCCTAAATTCCCCTGGGTGTCTAGTTTTCAAAAATGTATAGGTTTGCTGGGTTTCCCTAGGTGCTGGCAGAGCTAGGGCGCAAAAACAAAAGGTAGTCTCTTTGTCCAAAAAGCGCAAAATTTCACTGGGAAATTGAGGTGCGACCACGTTGCGTTTTGCGCTGTTTCATGTCGCAGACACTATGCCTACCCACGCAAGTGAGGTACCATTTTTTTTGGGAGACCTGGGGGAACGCCTGGGGGAATGCTGGGTGGGTAGAAATTTGTTGATCCACGCAGATTCCAGAACTTTCCACCACAGAAATGTGAGGAAAATGTGTTTTGTTTTGTCAAATTTTTAGGTTTGCAAGGGATTCTGGGTAACAAAACCTGGGGGTAGGCAGACGAGTCACCCCATCCTGAATTCCCCTGGGTGTCTAGTTTTAAAAAATGTATAGGTTTGCTAGGTTTCCCTAGGTGCTGGCAGAGCTAGGGCGCAAAAACCAAAGGTAGTCCCTTTGTCCAAAAAGCGCAAAATTTCACTGGGAAATTGAGGTGCGACCACGTTGAGTTTTGCGCTGTTTCATGTCGCAGCCACTATGCCTAACAACGCAAGTGAGGTACCATTTTTTTGGGGAGACCTGGGGGAACGCTGGGTGGGTGGAAATTTGTTGATCCACACAGATTCCAGAACTTTCCACCACAGAAATGTGAGGAAAATGTGTTTTTGTTTGTCAAAATCTTAGCTTTGCAAGGGATTCTGGGTAACAAAACCTGGAGGTAGGCAGACGAGTCACCCCATCCTGAATTTCCCTGGGTGTCTAGTTTTCAAAAATGTGTAGGTTTGCTGGGTTTCCCTAGGTGCTGGCAGAGCAAGGGCGCAAAAACAAAAGGTAGTCTCTTTGTCCAAAAAGCGCAAAATTTCAATGGGAAATTGAGGTGCGACCACGTTGCGTTTTGCGCTGTTTCATGTCGCAGCCACTATGCCTACCCACGCAAGTGAGGTACCATTTTTTTCGGGAGACCGGGGGGACGCTGGGTGGGTGGAAATGTGTTGATTCACGCAGATTCCAGAACTTTCCACCACAGAAATATCAGGAAAATGTGGTTTTTTTGTCAAAATCTTAGCTTTGCAAGGGATTCTGGGTAACAAAACCTGGGGGTAGGCAGACGAGTCACCCCATCCTGAATTCCCCTGCGTGTCTAGTTTTAAGAAATATATAGGTTTGCTCTGTTTCCCTAGGTGCTGGCAGAGCTAGGGCGCAAAAACAAAAGGTAGTCTCTTTGTCCAAAAAGCGCAAAATTTCACTGGGAAATTGAGGTGCGACCACGTTGCGTTTTGCGCTATTTCATGTCGCAGCCACTATGCCTACCCACGCAAGTGAGGTACCATTTATTTCAGGAGACCTGGGGGAACACTGGGTGGGTGGAAATTAGTTGATCCACGCAGATTCCAGAACTTTCCACCACAGAAATGTCAGGAAAATGTGTTTTTTTTGTCAAAATCTTAGATTTGCAAGGGAATCTGGGTAACAAAACCTGGGGGTAGGCAGACGAGTCACCCCATGCTAAATTCCCCTGGGTGTCTAGTTTAAAAAAATGTATAGGTTTGCTGGGTTTCCCTAGGTGCTGGCAGAGCTAGGGCGCAAAAACAAAAGGTAGTCTCTTTGTCCAAAAAGCGCAAAATTTCACTGGGAAATTGAGGTGCGACCACGTTGCGTTTTGCGCTGTTTTATGTCGCAGCCACTATGCCTACCCACGCAAGTGAGGTACCATTTTTTTGGGAGACCTGGGGGAACGCTGGGTGTGTGGAAATTTGTTGATCCACGCAGATTCCAGAACTTTCCACCACAGAAATGTCAGGAAAATGTGTTTTTTTTGTCAAAATCTTAGATTTGCAAGGGACTCTGGGTAACAAACCCTGGGGGTATGCAGACGAGTCACCCCATCCTGAGTTCCCCTGGGTGTCTAGTTTTCAAAAATGTATAGGTTTGCTGGGTTTCCCTAGGTGCTGGCAGAGCTAGGGCGCAAAAACAAAAGGTAGTCTCTCTGTCCAAAAACGCGCAAAATTTCACTGGGAAATTGAGGTGCGACCACGTTGCGTTTTGCGCTGTTTCATGTTGCAGCCACTATGCCTACCCACGCAAGTGAGGTAACATTTTTTTCGGGAGACCTGGGGGAACGCTGGGTGGGTGGAAATTTGTTGATCCACGCAGATTCCAGAACTTTCCACCACAGAAATGTCAGGAAAATGTGTTTTTTTTGTCAAAATCTTAGCTTTGCAAGGGATTCTGGGTAACAAAACCTGGGGGTAGGAAGACGAGTCACCCCATCCTGAATTCCCCTGGGTGTCTAGTTTTCAAAAATGTATAGGTTTGCTGGGTTTCCCTAGGTGCTGGCAGAGCTAGGGCGCAAAAACAAAAGGTAGTCTCTTTGTCCAAATAGCGCAAAATTTCACTGGGAAATTGAGGTGCGACTACGTTGCGTTTTGCGCTGTTTCCTTTCGCAGACACTATGCCTACCCACGCAAGTGAGGTACCATTTTTTTGGGGAGACCTGGGGGAACGCCTGGGGGAATGCTGGGTGGGTAGAAATTTGTTGATCCACGCAGATTCCAGAACTTTCCACCACAGAAATGTGAGGAAAATGTGTTTTGTTTTGTCAAATTTTTTGGTTTGCAAGGGATTCTGGGTAACAAAACCTGGGGGTAGGCAGACGAGTCACCCCATCCCGAATTCCCCTGGGTGTCTAGTTTTAAAAAATGTATAGGTTTGCTAGGTTTCCCTAGGTGCTGGCAGAGCTAGGTCGCAAAAACAAAAGGTAGTCCCTTTGTCCAAAAAGCGCAAAATTTCACTAGGAAATTGAGGTGCGACCACGTTGAGTTTTGCGCTGTTTCATGTCGCAGCCACTATGCCTAACAATGCAAGTGAGGTACCATTTTTTTGGGGAGACCTGGGGGAACGCTGGGTGGGTGGAAATTTGTTGATCCACACAGATTCCAGAACTTTCCACCACAGAAATGTGAGGAAAATGTGTTTTTGTTTGTCAAAATCTTAGCTTTGCAAGGGATTCTGGGTAACAAAACCTGGAGGTAGGCAGACGAGTCACCCCATCCTGAATTTCCCTGGGTGTCTAGTTTTCAAAAATGTGTAGGTTTGCTGGGTTTCCCTAGGTGCTGGCAGAGCAAGGGCGCAAAAACAAAAGGTAGTCTCTTTGTCCAAAAAGCGCAAAATTTCACTGGGAAATTGAGGTGCGACCACGTTGCGTTTTGCGCTGTTTCATGTCGCAGCCACTATGCCTACCCACGCAAGTGAGGTACCATTTTTTTGGGAGACCTGGGGGAACGCTGGGTGGGTGGAAATTAGTTGATCCACACAGATTCCAGAACTTTCCCCTACAGGAATATCAGGAAAATGTGTTTTTTTGTCAAAATCTTAGGTTTGCAAGGGATTCTGGGTAACAAAACCAGGGTGTAGGCAGCCGAGTCACCCCATCCTGAATTCCCCTGGGTGTCTTGTTTTCAAAAATGTATAGGTTTGGTAGGTTTCTCTAGGTGCTGGCAGAGCTAGGGCGCAAAAACAAAATGTAGTCTTTTTCTCCAAAAAGTGCAAGATTTCACTGGGAAATTGAGGTGCGACCATGTTGCGTTTTGCGCTGTTTCATGTCGCAGCCACTATGCCTACCCACGCAAGTGAGGTACCATTTTTTTTGGGAGACCTGGGGGAACGCTGGGTGGGTGGAAATTAGTTGATCCACGCAGATTGCAGAACTTTCCACCACAGAAATGTCAGGAAAATGTGTTTTTTTTGTCAAAATCTTAGCTTTGCAAGGGAATCTGGGTAACAAAACCTGGGGGTATGCAGACGAGTCACCCCATGCTAAATTCCCCTGGGTGTCTAGTTTCAAAAAATGTATAGGTTTGCTGGGTTTCCCTAGGTGCTGGCAGAGCTAGGGCACAAAAACAAAAGGTAGTCTCTTTGTCCAAAAAGCGCAAAATTTCACTGGGAAATTGAGGTTCGACCACGTTGCATTTTGCGTTGTTTCATATCGCAGCCACAATGCCTACCCACACAAGTGAGGTACCATTTTTTTCGGGAGACCTGGGGGAACGCTGGGTGGGTAGAAATTTGTTGATCCACACAGATTCCAGAACTTTCCACCACAGAAATGTGAGGAAAATGTGTTTTTGTTTGTCAAAATCTTAGCTTTGCAAGGGATTCTGGGTAACAAAACCTGGAGGTAGGCAGACGAGTCACCCCATCCTGAATTTCCCTGGGTGTCTAGTTTTCAAAAATGTGTAGGTTTGCTGGGTTTCCCTAGGTGCTGGCAGAGCAAGGGCGCAAAAACAAAAGGTAGTCTCTTTGTCCAAAAAGCGCAAAATTTCAATGGGAAATTGAGGTGCGACCACGTTGCGTTTTGCGCTGTTTCATGTCGCAGCCACTATGCCTACCCACGCAAGTGAGGTACCATTTTTTTCGGGAGACCTGGGGGAACGCTGGGTCGGTGGAAATTTGTTGATCCACGCAGATTCCAGAACTTTCCACCACAGAAATATCAGTAAATGTGTTTTTTTTGTCAAAATCTTAGCTTTGCAAGGGATTCTGGGTAACAAAACCTGGGGGTAGACAGACGAGTCACCCCATCCTGAATTCCCCTGGGTGTCTAGTTTTCGAAAATGTATAGGTTTGGTAGGTTTCTCTAGGTGCTGGCAGAGCTAGGGCGCAAAAACAAAATGTAGTCTTTTTGTCCAAAAAGTGCAAGATTTCACTGGGAAATTGAGGTGCGACCATGTTGCGTTTTGCGCTGTTTCATGTCGCAGCCACTATGCCTACCCACGCAAGTGAGGTACCATTTTTTTTGGGAGACCTGGGGGAACGCTGGGAGGGTGGAAATTAGTTGATCCACGCAGATTCCAGAACTTTCCACCACAGAAATGTCAGGAAAATGTGTTTTTTTTGTCAAAATCTTAGCTTTGCAAGGGAATCTGGGTAACAAAACCTGGGGGTAGGCAGACGAGTCACCCCATGCTGAATTCCCCTGGGTGTCTAGTTTTCAAAAATGTATAGGTTTGCTGGGTTTCCCTAGGTGCTCTTAGAGCTAGGGCGCAAAAACAAAAGGTAGTCTCTTTGTCCAAAAAGCGCAAAATTTCACTAGGGAAATTGAGGTGCGACCACGTTGCGTTTTGCGCTGTTTCATGTCGCAGCCACTATGCATACCCAAGCAAGTGAGGTACCATTTTTTTGGGGAGACCTGGGGGAACGCTGGGTAGGTGGAAATTTGTTGATCCACGCATATTCCAGAACTTTCCACCACAGAAATGTCAGGAAAATGTGTTTTTTTGTCAAAATCTTAAGTTTGCAAGGGATTCTGGGTAACAAACCCTGGGGGTAGGCAGACGAGTCACCCCATCCTGAATTCCCCTGGGTGTCTAGTTTTCATAAATGTATAGGTTTGCTGCGTTTCCCTAGGTGCTGGCAGAGCTAGGGCGCTAAAACAAAAGGTAGTCTCTTTGTCCAAAAACGCACAAAATTTCACTGGGAAATTGAGGTGCGACCACGTTGCGTTTTGCGCTGTTTCATGTCGCAGCCACTATGCCTACCCACGCAAGTGAGGTACCATTTTTTTCGGGAGACCGGGGGGACGCTGGGTGGGTGGAAATGTGTTGATTCACGCAGATTCCAGAACTTTCCACCACAGAAATATCAGGAAAATATGTTTTTTTGTCAAAATCTTAGCTTTGCAAGGGATTCTGGGTAACAAAACCTGGGGGTAGGCAGACGAGTCACCCCATCCTGAATTCCCCTGCGTGTCTAGTTTTAAGAAATGTATAGGTTTGCTCTGTTTCCTTAGGTGCTGGCAGAGCTAGGGCGCAAAAACAAAAGGTAGTCTCTTTGTCCAAAAAGCGCAAAATTTCACTGGGAAATTGAGGTGCGACCACGTTGCGTTTTGCGCTGTTTCATGTCGCAGACACTATGCCTACCCACGCAAGTGAGGTACCATTTTTTTCGGGAGACCTGTGGGAACGCTGGGTGGGTGGAAATTTGTTGATCCACGCAGATTCCAGAACTTTCCATCACAGAAATGTCAGGAAAATGTGTTTTTTTTGTCAAAATCCTAGCTTTGCAAGGGATTCTGGGTAACAAAACCTGGGGGTAGGCAGACGAGTCACCCCATGCTGAATTCCCCTGGGTGTCTAGTTTTCAAAAATGTATAGGTTTGCTGGATTTCCCTAGGTGCTGGCAGAGCTAGGGCGCAAAAACAAAAGGTAGTCTCTTTGTCCAAAAAGCGCAAAATTTCACTGGGAAATTGAGGTGCAACCACGTTGCGTTTTGCGCTGTTTCATGTCGCAGACACTATGCCTACCCACGCAAGTGAGGTACCATTTTTTTTGGGAGACCTGGGGGAACGCCTGGGGGAATACTGTGTGGGTAGAAATTTGTTGATCCACGCATATTCCAGAACTTTCCACCACAGAAATGTGAGGAAAATGTGTTTTGTTTTGTCAAATTTTTAGGTTTGCAAGGGATTCTGGGTAACAAAACCTGGGGGTAGGCAGACGAGTCACCCCATCCTGAATTCCCCTGGGTGTTTAGTTTTAAAAAATGTATAGGTTTGCTAGGTTTCCCTAGGTGCTTGCAGAGCTAGGGCGCAAAAACAAAAGGTAGTCCCTTTGTCCAAAAAGCTCAAAATTTCACTGGGAAATTGAGGTGCGACCACGTTGAGTTTTGCGCTGTTTCATGTCGCAGCCACTATGCCTAACAACGCAAGTGAGGTACCCTTTTTTTGGGGAGACCTGGGGGAACGCTGGGTGGGTGGAAATTTGTTGATCCACACAGATTCCAGAACTTTCCACCACAGAAATGTGAGGAAAATGTGTTTTTGTTTGTCAAAATCTTAGCTTTGCAAGGGATTCTGGGTAACAAAACCTGAGGGTAGGCAGAGGAGTCACCCATCCTGAATTCCCCTGGGTGTCTAGTTTTCAAAAATGTATAGGTTTACTGGGTTTGCCTAGGTGCTGGCAGAGCTAGGGCGCAAAAACAAAAGGTAGTCTCTTTGTCCAAAAACGCGCAAAATTTCACTGGGAAATTGAGGTGCGACCACGTTGCGTTTTGCGCTGTTCCATGTCGCAGCCACTGTGCCTACCCACGCAAGTGAGGTACCATTTTTTTGGGGAGACCTGGGGGAAAGCTGGGTGGGTGGAAATTTGTTGATCCACGCAGATTCCAGAACTTTCCACCACAGAAATGTGAGGAAAATGTGTTTTTGTTGTCAAAATCTTAGCTTTGCAAGGGATTCTGGGTAACAAAACTCGAGGGTAGGCAGAGGAGTCACCCTATCCTAAATTCCCCTGGGTGTCTAGTTTTTAAAAATGTATAGGTTTGCTAGGTTTCCTTAGGTGCTGGCAGAGCTAGGGCGCAAAAACAAAAGGTAGTCTTTTTGTCCAAAAAGTGCAAGATTTCACTGGAAAATCGAGGTGCGACCATGTTGCGTTTTGCGCTGTTTCATGTCGCAGCCACTATGCCTACCCACGCAAGTGAGGTACCATTGTTTTCGGGAGACCTGGGGGAACGCTGGGTGGGTGGAAATTTGTTGATCCACGCAGATTCCAGAACTTTCCACCACAGAAATCTGAGGAAAATGTGTTTTTTTGTCAAATCTTTAGGTTTGCAAGGGATTCCGGGTAACAAAACCTGGGGGCAGGCAGACGAGTCACCCCATCCTGAATTCCCCTGGGTGTCTAGTTTTCAAAAATTTATAGGTTTGCTAGGTTTCCCTAGGTGCTGGCAGAGCTAGGGCGCAAAAACAAAAGGTAGTCCCTTTGTCCAAAAAGCGCAAAATTTCACTGGGAAATTGAGGTGCGACCACGTTGCGTTTTGCGCTGTTTCATGTCGCAGCCACTATGCCTAACAACGCAAGTGAGGTACCATTTTTTTGGGGAGACCTGGGGGAACGCTGGGTGGGTGGAAAATTGTTGATCCAGGCAGATTCCAGAACGTTCCTCCACAGAAATGTCAGGAAAATTTGTTTTCTTTGTCAAAATCTTAGCTTTGCAAGGGATTCTGGGTAACAAAACCAGGGGGTAGGCAGACGAGTCACCCCATCCTGTATTCCCCTGATTGTCTAGTTTTAAAAAATGTATAGGTTTGCTGGGTTTCCCTAGGTGCTGGCAGAGCTAGGGCGCAAAAACAAAAGGTAGTCTCTTTGTCCAAAAAGCGCAAAATGTCACTGGGAAATTGAGGTGCGACCACGTTGCGTTTTGCGCTGTTTCATGTCGCAGACACTATGCCTACCCACGCAAGTGAGGTACCATTTTTTTCGGGAGACCTGGGGGAACGCTGGGTGAGTGGAAATTTGTTGATCCACGCAGATTCCAGAACTTTCCACCACAGAAATGTCAGGAAAATGTGTTTTTTTTGTCAAAATCTTAGCTTTGCAAGGGATTCTGGGTAACAAAACCTGAGGGTAGGCAGAGGAGTCACCCCATCCTAAATTCCCCTGGGTGTCTAGTTTTCAAAAATGTATAGGTTTGCTAGGTTTCCTTAGGTGCTGGCAGAGCTAGGGCGCAAAAACAAAAGGTAGTCTTTTTGTCCAAAAAGTGCAAATTTCACTGGAAAATTGAGGTGCGTCCATGTGGCGTTTTGCGCTGTTTCATGTCGCAGCCACTATGCCTACCCACGCAAGTGAGGTACCATTTTTTTCGGGAGACCTGGGGGAACGCTGGGTGGGTTGAAATTTGTTGATCCACGCAGATTCCAGAACTTTCCACCACAGAAATGTGAGGAAAATGTGTTTTTTTGTCAAAATCTTAGCTTTGCAAGGGATTCTGGGTAACAAAACCTGAGGGTAGGCAGAGGAGTCACCCCATCCTGAATTCCCCTGGGTGTCTAGTTTTCAAAAATGTATAGGTTTTCTAGGTTTCCCTAGGTGCTGGCAGAGCTAGGGCGCAAAAACAAAAGGTAGTCTCTTTGTCCAAAAATCGCAAAATTTCACTGGGAAATTGAGGTGCGACCACGTTGCATTTTGCGCTGTTTCATGTCGCAGCCACTATGCCTACCCACGCAAGTGAGGTACCATTTTTTTCGAGAGAACTGGGGGAACGCTGGGTGGGTAGAAATTTGTTGATACACGCAGATTCCAGTACTTTCCACCACAAAAATGTGAGGAAAATGTGTTTTTTTGTCAAATCTTTAGGTTTGCAAGGGATTCCAGGTAGCAAAACCTGGGGGTAGGCAGACGAGTCACCCCATCCTGAATTTCCCTGGGTGTCTAGTTTTCAAAAATGTATAGGTTTGCTAGGTTTCCCTAGGTGCTGGCAGAGCTAGGGCGCAAAAACAAAAGGTAGTCCCTTTGTCCAAAAAGCGCAAAATTTCACTGGGAAATTGAGGTGCGACCACGTTGCGTTTTGCGCTGTTTCATGTCGCAGCCACTATGCCTAACAACGCAAGTGAGGTACCATTTTTTTGGGGAGACCTGGGGGAACGCTGGGTGGGTGGAAAATTGTTGATCCAGGCAGATTCCAGAACGTTCCTCCACAGAAATGTCAGGATAATTTGTTTTCTTTGTCAAAATCTTAGCTTTGCAAGGGATTCTGGGTAACAAAACCTGGGGGTAGGCAGTTGAGTCACCTCATCCTGTATTCCCCTGGGTGTCTAGTTTTCAAAAATGTATAGGTTTGCTGGGTTTCCGTAGGTGCTGGCAGAGCTAGGGCGCAAAAACAAAAGGTATTCTCTTTGTCCAAAAAGCGCAAAATTTCACTGGGAAATTGAGGTGCGACCACGTTGCGTTTTGCGCTGTTTCATGTCGCAGACACTATGCCTACCCACGCAAGTGAGGTACCATTTTTTTTGGGAGACCTGGGGGAACGCCTGGGGGAATGCTGGGTGGGTAGAAATTTGTTGATCCACGCAGATTCCAGAACTTTCCACCACAGAAATGTGAGGAAAATGTGTTTTGTTTTGTCAAATTTTTAGGTTTGCAAGGGATTCTGGGTAACAAAACCTGGGGGTAGGCAGACGAGTCACCCCATCCTGAATTCCCCTGGGTGTCTAGTTTTAAAAAATGTATATGTTTGCTAGGTTTCCCTAGGTGCTGGCAGAGCTAGGGCGCAAAAACAAAAGGTAGTCCCTTTGTCCAAAAAGCGGAAAATTTCACTGGGAAATTGAGGTGCGACCACGTTGAGTTTTGTGCTGTTTCATGTCGCAGCCACTATGCCTAACAACGCAAGTGAGGTACCATTTTTTTGGGGAGACCTGGGGGAACGCTGGGTGGGTGGAAAATTGTTGATCCACGCAGATTCCTTAACTTTCCTCCACAGAAATGTGAGGAAAATGTGGTTTTTTTGTCAAATTCTCAGATTTGCAAGTGATTCTGGGTAACACAACCTGGTGGTAGGCAGTCGAGTAACCCCATCCTGAATTCCCCTGGGTGTCTACTTTTCAAAAATGTATAGGTTTGCTAGGTTTCCCAAGGTGCTTGCAGAGCTAGGGCTCAAAAACAAAAGGTAGTCTCTTTGTCCAAAGAGTGCAAGATTTCACTGGGAAATTGAGGTGCGACCATGTTGCGTTTTGCGCTGTTTCGTGTCGCAGCCACTATGCCTACCCACACAAGTGAGGTACCATTTTTTTTGGGAGACCTTGGGGAACACTGGGCAAGTGGAAATTTGTTGATCCACGCAGATTCCAGAACTTTCCTCCACAGACATGTGAGGAAAATGTGTTTTTTTTGTCAAATTCTTAGCTTTGCAAGGGATTCTGGGTAACAAAACCTGGTGGTAGGCAGTCGAGTCACCCCATCCTGAATTTCCCTGGGTGTCTACTTTTGAAAAATGTATAGGTTTGCTAGGTTTCCCTAGGTGCTGGCAGAGCTAGGGCTCAAAAACAAAAGGTAGTCTCATTGTCCTAAGAGCGCAAGATTTCTCTGGGAAATGGAGCTGCGACCACGTTGCGTTTTGCGCTGTTTCGTGTCGCAGCCACTATGCCTACCCACGCAAGTGAGGTTCCATTTTTTTCAGGAGACCTGGAGGAACACTGGGTGGGTGGAAATTTGTTGATCCACGCAGATTCCAGAACTTTCCACCACAGAAATGTCAGGAAAATGTGTTTTTTTTTGTCAAAATCCTAGCTTTGCAAGGGATTCTGGGTAACAAAACCTGAGGGTAGGCAGAGGAGTCACCCCATCCTAAATTCCCCTGGGTGTCTAGTTTTTAAAAATGTATAGGTTTGCTAGGTTTCCTTAGGTGCTGGCAGAGCTAGGGCGCAAAAACAAAAGGTAGTCTTTTTGTCCAAAAAGTGCAAATTTCACTGGAAAATTGAGGTGCGACCATGTTGCGTTTTGCGCTGTTTCATGTCGCAGCCACTATGCCTACCCACGCAAGTGAGGTACCATTTTTTTCGGGAGACCTGGGGGAACGCTGGGTGGGTTGAAATTTGTTGATCCACGCAGATTCCAGAACTTTCCACCACAGAAATGTGAGGAAAATGTGTTTTTTTGTCAAAATCTTAGCTTTGCAAGGGATTCTGGGTAACAAAACTTGAGGGTAGGCAGAGGAGTCACCCCATCCTGAATTCCCCTGGGTGTCTAGTTTTCAAAAATGTACAGGTTTTCTAGGTTTCCCTAGGTGCTGGCAGAGCTAAGGCGCAAAAACAAAAGGTAGTCTCTTTGTCCAAAAAGCGCAAAATTTCACTGGGAAATTGAGGTGCGACCACGTTGCGTTTTGCGCTGTTTCATGTCGCAGCCACTATGCCTACCCACGCAAGTGAGGTACCATTTTTTTTGAGAGACCTGGGGGAACGCTGGGTGGGTAGAAATTTGTTGATCCACGCAGATTCCAGAACTTTCCACCACAGAAATGTGAGGAAATGTGTTTTTTTGTCAAATATTTAGGTTTGCAAGGGATTCCGGGTAACAAAACCTGGGGGTAGGCAGACGAGTCACCCCATCCTGAATTCCCCTGGGTGTCTAGTTTTCAAAAATGTATAGGTTTGCTAGGTTTCCCTAGGTGCTGGCAGAGCTAGGGCGCAAAAACAAAAGGTAGTCCCTTTGTCCAAAAAGCGGAAAATTTCACTGGGAAATTGAGGTGCGACCACGTTGCGTTTTGTGCTGTTTCGTGTCGCAGCCACTATACCTACCCACGCAAGTGAGGTACCATTTTTTTCGGGAGACCTGGGGGAACACTGGGTGGGTGGAAATTTGTTGATCCACGCAGATTCCTTAACTTTCCTCCACAGAAATGTGAGGAAAATGTGTTTTTTTGTCAAATTCTCAGATTTGCAAGTGATTCTGGGTAACACAACCTGGTGGTAGGCAGTCGAGTAACCCCATCCTGAATTCCCCTGGGTGTCTACTTTTCAAAAATGTATAGGTTTGCTAGGTTTCCCAAGGTGCTTGCAGAGCTAGGGCTCAAAAACAAAAGGTAGTCTCTTTGTCCAAAGAGTGCAAGATTTCACTGGGAAATTGAGGTGCGACCATGTTGCGTTTTGCGCTGTTTCGTGTCGCAGCCACTATGCCTACCCACACAAGTGAGGTACCATTTTTTTTGGGAGACCTTGGGGAACACTGGGCGAGTGGAAATTTGTTGATCCACGCAGATTCCAGAACTTTCCTCCACAGACATGTGAGGAAAATGTGTTTTTTTTGTCAAATTCGTAGCTTTGCAAGGGATTCTGGGTAACAAAACCTGGTGGTAGGCAGTCGAGTCACCCCATCCTGAATTTCCCTGGGTGTCTACTTTTTAAAAATGTATAGGTTTGCTAGGTTTCCCTAGGTGCTGGCAGAGCTAGGGCTCAAAAACAAAAGGTAGTCTCATTGTCCTAAGAGCGCAAGATTTCTCTGGGAAATGGAGCTGCGACCACGTTGCGTTTTGCGCTGTTTCGTGTCGCAGCCACTATGCCTACCCACGCAAGTGAGGTTCCATTTTTTTCAGGAGACCTGGAGGAACACTGGGTGGGTAGAAATTTGTTGATCCACGCAGATTCCAGAACTTTCCACCACAGAAATGTCAGGAAAATGTGTTTTTTTTGTCAAAATCTTAGCTTTGCAAGGGATTCTGGGTAACAAAACCTGAGGGTAGGCAGAGGAGTCACCCCATCCTAAATTCCCCTGGGTGTCTAGTTTTTAAAAATGTATAGGTTTGCTAGGTTTCCTTAGGTGCTGGCAGAGCTAGGGCGCAAAAACAAAAGGTAGTCTTTTTGTCCAAAAAGTGCAAATTTCACTGGAAAATTGAGGTGCGACCATGTTGCGTTTTGTGCTGTTTCATGTCGCAGCCACTATGCCTACCCACGCAAGTGAGGTACCATTTTTTTCGGGAGACCTGGGGGAACGCTGGGTGGGTTGAAATTTGTTGATCCACGCAGATTCCAGAACTTTCCACCACAGAAATGTGAGGAAAATGTGTTTTTTTGTCAAAATCTTAGCTTTGCAAGGGATTCTGGGTAACAAAACTTGAGGGTAGGCAGAGGAGTCACCCCATCCTGAATTCCCCTGGGTGTCTAGTTTACAAAAATGTACAGGTTTTCTAGGTTTCCCTAGGTGCTGGCAGAGCTAAGGCGCAAAAACAAAAGGTAGTCTCTTTGTCCAAAAAGCGCAAAATTTCACTGGGAAATTGAGGTGCGACCACGTTGCGTTTTGCGCTGTTTCATGTCGCAGCCACTATGCCTACACACACAAGTGAGGTACCATTTTTTTTGAGAGACCTGGGGAAACGCTGGGTGGGTAGAAATTTGTTGATCCACGCAGATTCCAGAACTTTCCACCACAGAAATGTGAGGAAAATGTGTTTTTTTGTCAAATATTTAGGTTTGCAAGGGATTCCGGGTAACAAAACCTGGGGGTAGGCAGACGAGTCACCCCATCCTGAATTCCCCTGGGTGTCTAGTTTTCAAAAATGTATAGGTTTGCTAGGTTTCCCTAGGTGCTGGCAGAGCTAGGGTGCAAAAACAAAAGGTAGTCCCTTTGTCCAAAAAGCGCAAAATTTCACTGGGAAATTGAGGTGCGACCACGTTGCGTTTTGCGCTGTTTCATGTCGCAGCCACTATGCCTAACAACGCAAGTGAGGTACCATTTTTTTGGGGAGACCTGGGGGAACGCTGGGTGGGTGGAAAATTGTTGATCCAGGCAGATTCCAGAACGTTCATCCACAGAAATGTCAGGATAATTTGTTTTCTTTGTCAAAATCTTAGCTTTGCAAGGGATTCTGGGTAACAAAACCTGGGGGTAGGCAGACGAGTCACCCCATCCTGTATTCCCCTGGGGTCTAGTTTTAAAAAATGTATAGGTTTGCTGGGTTTCCCTAGGTGCTGGCAGAGCTAGGGCGCAAAAACAAAAGGTAGTCTCTTTGTCCAAAAAGCGCAAAATTTCACTGGGAAATTGAGGTGCGACCACGTTGCGTTTTGCGCTGTTTCATGTCGCAGACACTATGCCTACCCACGCAAGTGAGGTACCATTTTTTTCGGGAGACCTGGGGAACGCCTGGGGGAATGCTGGGTGGGTAGAAATTTGTTGATCCACGCAGATTCCAGAACTTTCCACCACAGAAATGTGAGGAAAATGTGTTTTGTTTTGTCAAATTTTTAGGTTTGCAAGGGATTCTGGGTAACAAAACCTGGGGGTAGGCAGACGTGTCACCCCATCCTAAATTCCCCTGGGTGTCTAGTTTTAAAAAATGTATAGGTTTGCTAGATTTCCCTAGGTGCTGGCAGAGCTAGGGCGCAAAAACAAAAGGTAGTCCCTTTGTCCAAAAAGCGCAAAATTTCACTGGGAAATTGAGGTGCGACCACGTTGAGTTTTGCGCTGTTTCATGTCGCAGCCACTATGCCTAACAACGCAAGTGAGGTACCATTTTTTTGGGGAGACCTGGGGGAACGCTGGGTGGGTGGAAAATTGTTGATCCACGCAGATTCCAGAACTTTCCTCCACAGAAATGTGAGGAAAATGTGTTTTTTTTTGTCAAATTCTTAGCTTTGCAAGTGATTCTGGGTAACAAAACCTGAGGGTAGGCAGACGAGTCACCCCATCCTGAATTTCCCTGGGTGTCTACTTTTCAAGAATATATAGGTTTGCTAGGTTTCCCTAGGTGCTGGCAGAGCTAGGGCTCAAAAACAAAAGGTAGTCTCTTTGTCCAAAGAGCGCAAGATTTCACTGGGAAATTGAGGTGCGACCACGTTGCGTTTTGTGCTGTTTCGTGTCGCAGCCACTATACCTACCCACGCAAGTGAGGTACCATTTTTTTCGGGAGACCTGGGGGAACACTGGGTGGGTGGAAATTTGTTGATCCACGCAGATTCCTTAACTTTCCTCCACAGAAATGTGAGGAAAATGTTTTTTTTTTGTCAAATTCTCAGATTTGCAAGTGATTCTGGGTAACAAAACCTGGTGGTAGGCAGTCAAGTAACCCCATCCTGAATTCCCCTGGGTGTCTAGTTTTAAAAAATGTATATGTTTGCTAGGTTTCCCTAGGTGCTGGCAGAGCTAGGGCGCAAAAACAAAAGGTAGTCCCTTTGTCCAAAAAGCGGAAAATTTCACTGGGAAATTGAGGTGCGACCACGTTGAGTTTTGTGCTGTTTCATGTCGCAGCCACTATGCCTAACAACGCAAGTGAGGTACCATTTTTTTGGGGAGACCTGGGGGAACGCTGGGTGGGTGGAAAATTGTTGATCCACGCAGATTCCTTAACTTTCCTCCACAGAAATGTGAGGAAAATGTGGTTTTTTTGTCAAATTCTCAGATTTGCAAGTGATTCTGGGTAACACAACCTGGTGGTAGGCAGTCGAGTAACCCCATCCTGAATTCCCCTGGGTGTCTACTTTTCAAAAATGTATAGGTTTGCTAGGTTTCCCAAGGTGCTTGCAGAGCTAGGGCTCAAAAACAAAAGGTAGTCTCTTTGTCCAAAGAGTGCAAGATTTCACTGGGAAATTGAGGTGCGACCATGTTGCGTTTTGCGCTGTTTCGTGTCGCAGCCACTATGCCTACCCACACAAGTGAGGTACCATTTTTTTTGGGAGACCTTGGGGAACACTGGGCAAGTGGAAATTTGTTGATCCACGCAGATTCCAGAACTTTCCTCCACAGACATGTGAGGAAAATGTGTTTTTTTTGTCAAATTCTTAGCTTTGCAAGGGATTCTGGGTAACAAAACCTGGTCGAGTCACCCCATCCTGAATTTCCCTGGGTGTCTACTTTTGAAAAATGTATAGGTTTGCTAGGTTTCCCTAGGTGCTGGCAGAGCTAGGGCTCAAAAACAAAAGGTAGTCTCATTGTCCTAAGAGCGCAAGATTTCTCTGGGAAATGGAGCTGCGACCACGTTGCGTTTTGCGCTGTTTCGTGTCGCAGCCACTATGCCTACCCACGCAAGTGAGGTTCCATTTTTTTCAGGAGACCTGGAGGAACACTGGGTGGGTGGAAATTTGTTGATCCACGCAGATTCCAGAACTTTCCACCACAGAAATGTCAGGAAAATGTGTTTTTTTTGTCAAAATCCTAGCTTTGCAAGGGATTCTGGGTAACAAAACCTGAGGGTAGGCAGAGGAGTCACCCCATCCTAAATTCCCCTGGGTGTCTAGTTTTTAAAAATGTATAGGTTTGCTAGGTTTCCTTAGGTGCTGGCAGAGCTAGGGCGCAAAAACAAAAGGTAGTCTTTTTGTCCAAAAAGTGCAAATTTCACTGGAAAATTGAGGTGCGACCATGTTGCGTTTTGCGCTGTTTCATGTCGCAGCCACTATGCCTACCCACGCAAGTGAGGTACCATTTTTTTCGGGAGACCTGGGGGAACGCTGGGTGGGTTGAAATTTGTTGATCCACGCAGATTCCAGAACTTTCCACCACAGAAATGTGAGGAAAATGTGTTTTTTTGTCAAAATCTTAGCTTTGCAAGGGATTCTGGGTAACAAAACTTGAGGGTAGGCAGAGGAGTCACCCCATCCTGAATTCCCCTGGGTGTCTAGTTTTCAAAAATGTACAGGTTTTCTAGGTTTCCCTAGGTGCTGGCAGAGCTAAGGCGCAAAAACAAAAGGTAGTCTCTTTGTCCAAAAAGCGCAAAATTTCACTGGGAAATTGAGGTGCGACCACGTTGCGTTTTGCGCTGTTTCATGTCGCAGCCACTATGCCTACCCACGCAAGTGAGGTACCATTTTTTTTGAGAGACCTGGGGGAACGCTGGGTGGGTAGAAATTTGTTGATCCACGCAGATTCCAGAACTTTCCACCACAGAAATGTGAGGAAATGTGTTTTTTTGTCAAATATTTAGGTTTGCAAGGGATTCCGGGTAACAAAACCTGGGGGTAGGCAGACGAGTCACCCCATCCTGAATTCCCCTGGGTGTCTAGTTTTCAAAAATGTATAGGTTTGCTAGGTTTCCCTAGGTGCTGGCAGAGCTAGGGCGCAAAAACAAAAGGTAGTCCCTTTGTCCAAAAAGCGGAAAATTTCACTGGGAAATTGAGGTGCGACCACGTTGCGTTTTGTGCTGTTTCGTGTCGCAGCCACTATACCTACCCACGCAAGTGAGGTACCATTTTTTTCGGGAGACCTGGGGGAACACTGGGTGGGTGGAAATTTGTTGATCCACGCAGATTCCTTAACTTTCCTCCACAGAAATGTGAGGAAAATGTGTTTTTTTGTCAAATTCTCAGATTTGCAAGTGATTCTGGGTAACACAACCTGGTGGTAGGCAGTCGAGTAACCCCATCCTGAATTCCCCTGGGTGTCTACTTTTCAAAAATGTATAGGTTTGCTAGGTTTCCCAAGGTGCTTGCAGAGCTAGGGCTCAAAAACAAAAGGTAGTCTCTTTGTCCAAAGAGTGCAAGATTTCACTGGGAAATTGAGGTGCGACCATGTTGCGTTTTGCGCTGTTTCGTGTCGCAGCCACTATGCCTACCCACACAAGTGAGGTACCATTTTTTTTGGGAGACCTTGGGGAACACTGGGCGAGTGGAAATTTGTTGATCCACGCAGATTCCAGAACTTTCCTCCACAGACATGTGAGGAAAATGTGTTTTTTTTGTCAAATTCGTAGCTTTGCAAGGGATTCTGGGTAACAAAACCTGGTGGTAGGCAGTCGAGTCACCCCATCCTGAATTTCCCTGGGTGTCTACTTTTTAAAAATGTATAGGTTTGCTAGGTTTCCCTAGGTGCTGGCAGAGCTAGGGCTCAAAAACAAAAGGTAGTCTCATTGTCCTAAGAGCGCAAGATTTCTCTGGGAAATGGAGCTGCGACCACGTTGCGTTTTGCGCTGTTTCGTGTCGCAGCCACTATGCCTACCCACGCAAGTGAGGTTCCATTTTTTTCAGGAGACCTGGAGGAACACTGGGTGGGTAGAAATTTGTTGATCCACGCAGATTCCAGAACTTTCCACCACAGAAATGTCAGGAAAATGTGTTTTTTTTGTCAAAATCTTAGCTTTGCAAGGGATTCTGGGTAACAAAACCTGAGGGTAGGCAGAGGAGTCACCCCATCCTAAATTCCCCTGGGTGTCTAGTTTTTAAAAATGTATAGGTTTGCTAGGTTTCCTTAGGTGCTGGCAGAGCTAGGGCGCAAAAACAAAAGGTAGTCTTTTTGTCCAAAAAGTGCAAATTTCACTGGAAAATTGAGGTGCGACCATGTTGCGTTTTGCGCTGTTTCATGTCGCAGCCACTATGCCTACCCACGCAAGTGAGGTACCATTTTTTTCGGGAGACCTGGGGGAACGCTGGGTGGGTTGAAATTTGTTGATCCACGCAGATTCCAGAACTTTCCACCACAGAAATGTGAGGAAAATGTGTTTTTTTGTCAAAATCTTAGCTTTGCAAGGGATTCTGGGTAACAAAACTTGAGGGTAGGCAGAGGAGTCACCCCATCCTGAATTCCCCTGGGTGTCTAGTTTACAAAAATGTACAGGTTTTCTAGGTTTCCCTAGGTGCTGGCAGAGCTAAGGCGCAAAAACAAAAGGTAGTCTCTTTGTCCAAAAAGCGCAAAATTTCACTGGGAAATTGAGGTGCGACCACGTTGCGTTTTGCGCTGTTTCATGTCGCAGCCACTATGCCTACACACACAAGTGAGGTACCATTTTTTTTGAGAGACCTGGGGAAACGCTGGGTGGGTAGAAATTTGTTGATCCACGCAGATTCCAGAACTTTCCACCACAGAAATGTGAGGAAAATGTGTTTTTTTGTCAAATATTTAGGTTTGCAAGGGATTCCGGGTAACAAAACCTGGGGGTAGGCAGACGAGTCACCCCATCCTGAATTCCCCTGGGTGTCTAGTTTTCAAAAATGTATAGGTTTGCTAGGTTTCCCTAGGTGCTGGCAGAGCTAGGGTGCAAAAACAAAAGGTAGTCCCTTTGTCCAAAAAGCGCAAAATTTCACTGGGAAATTGAGGTGCGACCACGTTGCGTTTTGCGCTGTTTCATGTCGCAGCCACTATGCCTAACAACGCAAGTGAGGTACCATTTTTTTGGGGAGACCTGGGGGAACGCTGGGTGGGTGGAAAATTGTTGATCCAGGCAGATTCCAGAACGTTCATCCACAGAAATGTCAGGATAATTTGTTTTCTTTGTCAAAATCTTAGCTTTGCAAGGGATTCTGGGTAACAAAACCTGGGGGTAGGCAGACGAGTCACCCCATCCTGTATTCCCCTGGGGTCTAGTTTTAAAAAATGTATAGGTTTGCTGGGTTTCCCTAGGTGCTGGCAGAGCTAGGGCGCAAAAACAAAAGGTAGTCTCTTTGTCCAAAAAGCGCAAAATTTCACTGGGAAATTGAGGTGCGACCACGTTGCGTTTTGCGCTGTTTCATGTCGCAGACACTATGCCTACCCACGCAAGTGAGGTACCATTTTTTTCGGGAGACCTGGGGAACGCCTGGGGGAATGCTGGGTGGGTAGAAATTTGTTGATCCACGCAGATTCCAGAACTTTCCACCACAGAAATGTGAGGAAAATGTGTTTTGTTTTGTCAAATTTTTAGGTTTGCAAGGGATTCTGGGTAACAAAACCTGGGGGTAGGCAGACGTGTCACCCCATCCTAAATTCCCCTGGGTGTCTAGTTTTAAAAAATGTATAGGTTTGCTAGATTTCCCTAGGTGCTGGCAGAGCTAGGGCGCAAAAACAAAAGGTAGTCCCTTTGTCCAAAAAGCGCAAAATTTCACTGGGAAATTGAGGTGCGACCACGTTGAGTTTTGCGCTGTTTCATGTCGCAGCCACTATGCCTAACAACGCAAGTGAGGTACCATTTTTTTGGGGAGACCTGGGGGAACGCTGGGTGGGTGGAAAATTGTTGATCCACGCAGATTCCAGAACTTTCCTCCACAGAAATGTGAGGAAAATGTGTTTTTTTTTGTCAAATTCTTAGCTTTGCAAGTGATTCTGGGTAACAAAACCTGAGGGTAGGCAGACGAGTCACCCCATCCTGAATTTCCCTGGGTGTCTACTTTTCAAGAATATATAGGTTTGCTAGGTTTCCCTAGGTGCTGGCAGAGCTAGGGCTCAAAAACAAAAGGTAGTCTCTTTGTCCAAAGAGCGCAAGATTTCACTGGGAAATTGAGGTGCGACCACGTTGCGTTTTGTGCTGTTTCGTGTCGCAGCCACTATACCTACCCACGCAAGTGAGGTACCATTTTTTTCGGGAGACCTGGGGGAACACTGGGTGGGTGGAAATTTGTTGATCCACGCAGATTCCTTAACTTTCCTCCACAGAAATGTGAGGAAAATGTTTTTTTTTTGTCAAATTCTCAGATTTGCAAGTGATTCTGGGTAACAAAACCTGGTGGTAGGCAGTCAAGTAACCCCATCCTGAATTCCCCTGGGTGTCTACATTTCAAAAATGTATAGGTTTGCTAGGTTTCCCAAGGTGCTTGCAGAGCTAGGGCTCAAAAACAAAAGGTAGTCTCTTTGTCCAAAGAGTGCAAGATTTCACTGGGAAATTGAGGTGCGACCATGTTGCGTTTTGCGCTGTTTCGTGTCGCAGCCACTATGCCTACCCACACAAGTGAGGTACCATTTTTTTTGGGAGACCTTGGGGAACACTGGGTGAGTGGAAATTTGTTGATCCACGCAGATTCTAGAACTTTCCTCCACAGACATGTGAGGAAAATGTGTTTTGTTTGTCAAATTCTTAGCTTTGCAAGGGATTCTGGGTAACAAAACCTGGTGGTAGGCAGTTGAGTCACCCCATCCTGAATTTCCCTCGGTGTCTAGTTTTCAAAAATGTATAGGTTTGGTAGGTTTCTCTAGGTGCTGGCAGAGCTAGGGCTCAAAAACAAAAGGTAGTCTCATTGTCCTAAGAGCGCAAGATTTCTCTGGGAAATTGAGGTGCGACCACGTTGCGTTTTGCGCTGTTTCGTGTCGCAGCCACTATGCCTACCCACGCAAGTGAGGTTCCATTTTTTTCAAGAGACCTGGAGGAACACTGGGTGGGTGGAAATTTGTTGATCCACGCAGATTCCAGAACTTTCCTCCACAGAAATGTGAGGAAAATGTGTTTTTTTTTTCAAATTCTTAGCTTTGCAAGGGATTCTGGGTAACAAAACCTGGTGGTAGGCAGTCGAGTCACCCCATCCTAAATTTCCCCTGGGTGTCTACTTTTCAAAAATGTATAGGTTTGCCAGGTTTCCCTAGGTGCCGGCAGAGCTAGGGTGCAAAAACTACAGGTAGGCACTTTGCCAAAAAAGGGTCAATTTGTAACTGCAAAATTTAGGTGTGACCACGTTGCATTTTACGCCGTTTCCTGTCGCAGGCACAAGGCCGACCCACACAAGTGAGGTACCGTTTTTATCGGGAGACTTGGGTACATTCAGATTTGTAAATCAACTGTTATTAACAAATGAGCTTTCATGCATTTCTCCCTTTCAATGAAAGACATTGTGTAAAAAAAAAATATTTTTGAAAAATGACCAATAATTCTCATGCTAGTATGAGTATTCCCAAGTTTGAAAATGTGCAATTATATACTGTTTCTGAACTCTATAATTTGTACCCAATTTAGAAATACATAGGTGTCTTTCATACAGATTTTTCCATGTATACATTTTCCAAGACAAAGTGCTCTATACCCAGTAAATGAAAAAATACCATTGCAAGTTGCTGCTCAGTTTTTGGATCTGGGTTCGTCGGGTTCTTGGTGAAACTACAAGTCCTATATATCCCCACAACCAGGAAGGTCTAACAAATGTAAAGGTATATTGCTTTTCAAGAGCTGTCAAAATTAGAAAAAGTTATATCTGGAAACGTTGAGACAAAAGGCTGTTTTTTTCAACAAATTTTCAATTATTCCAATATTTCACTGTTAGTTTCTATAAAGAAACCTTCATGGATTTAGACAAATGACCCCGTTCTGAATTCAGAATTTTGTCTACATTTCGAAAATGTACAGCTTTCCAGGATCCATTATTGCTTTCAAACTCATTTCTACCATTAACTGGAAGGAGGTGGAAAGCTCTAAAAATAGCAAAAATAGGCTATGTCCCAGAAAAATGCCAAAACTGTGTGAAAAATGTCGGTTCTCTGACAAAAGACTGTCATTCCCTAAAGGCTGAGAAAATGGAGATTTTAGCCCTACAAACCCTTTTTTGATAACTTTTTCAGGGAAAAACCCAGAGTCTTTCATTTGCAGCCCTTTTTTCCCATTTTTCTGAAAAAAAAACATTTCACTATATTTTGGTTAATTTCTGGGACCCCTCCAAGGAAATCCACAAACCCTGGGCGCCTTTAGAATCCACATGATGTTGGAAGAAAAGGACGCAAATTTGGCGTGGATACCTAATGTGGTCAAAAAGTTACAAGGGCCTAAGTGCGCACTACCCCAAATCGCCAAAAAAGGGCTTAGCACAGGAGGGGAAAAGGCCTAGCAGCGAAGGGGTTAAAAATGC